>NC_092064.1:7412500-7482500 GCF_039877785.1 Chaetodon trifascialis | reverse complement strand
ATTATTGTACTGTATGCTGTGGGAGAGAGAGAGCAAGACCAGACAGAAACACTGAGAGATGGCGTCATGTGAGCTCATAATCCCCACATGATGATCTAAAATGAGAAAAAGGCTTTATTCTAAAGTTCCTCATCGTCACAACATTAGTGAAGGTGCACGCTTGTGTTCATGCATGCTTTTTCTGGGGAGGTCTGGTGACATATTTACATTATTGTCAAAAAGTCCCACTGAAAAGATACATACAATGATGAAATGATCTTATAAATACTGTCTGTGTATCAAAGCCTGATTTATTTTATTTCTTCCCATATACGTTGTCCTGCTGTTGTAAATACTAGCACATTAAATCCACAACTGAAATAAATAGATACATATTTCACTCCTCTTTGAGAAATATTTGCTAAAAACTGCAGTTTCCAGCTGTTTAGGAAATTATTTAGTTTTTTTTTTTTTTTTTAAAGAAGTATTTATATTATATATTGTATATTATATATTTGCAGCCCCTTTTCTACTTCTTCACTGGGAACAAATGGGTTTGGAGCACAGAGGTAAGTCAGACAGTTCTGCTGGTTTGTTGGTTTTGGGGACTTGCTGACAATAATATATCATACTGTATGATAATTAATGATATTCTATATAAAATATGTAATATTGCTAGAATTTTAATGACATATTAGAACATGCAAGTCCAAACTAAAATCATGTTTACTTTCACTGAAATAGATTTTTTTTGTCTCTTCCGCTGTGACCGTATGTAACAGACTAGTTTGATCTCCACTGGAGGAGGATATCTTAGTAGTGTTTGCACTCTGACTGTCTACATCAATATACATATAGAAAAACGGTACTTTACAAAACAATTCAACAATACGTTCCACTTAGTTCTACTAATAACAGAAGTAATGATTTGATTTCTAAAACAGAAAAAAAAAAAAAAAAAAAAAATCATGCTGTGCCAAAATTCCACCAACTCTGGTTGACAGATGTTTTTTTTTTTTTTTTTTAAATGCTTAAACCCAGAAAAAAAAGTTTTGACCAGTTTGACTCTCAGCAGTTAGATGAGAGGGAGATGTGGACGTGCTGCCGTCTGGCTGGTTGTCATTCAATTTCAGGACTTTAAGGATAAAATTAAGACAAAGAAGGTTTAAAACGTAATTTTCTTTAACTTTTATGGTCAGTATATGAACCTCTTCGTATTAATGAGAAAAATGTGCTTGAGCAACAGAATCTAATCCTCATCCTCAGCTTTTCTTCATTTGCTGATGGACATTGCTTTAGTCAAGGCTGGATGGGACTCTAAAGCACATTTCAATTTCATGAGTCAGTGTCTGACTCACTGCTAAAGCTTTGAGAGCACATAAAGGCCGCAAAGCCACACAACAGTTGGCAGTATCTCCACTGTTTTACCTGCAATGCTGTCAGTTTCTGGTTTGTCATCAGTTTTTAAGCAGATCCAGACCACTTCAGTGATGCACTAATGTAGTGGACATAATAATAATGTATCTTTTGTGCATAGATACAAAACATTGTGTGTGCGCGGTGCGCGTGCATGTTTGCATCCTCTCCCCTGACATATGTCTTCATTATTTGAATGCTTGTCTTCTTTATTTCAGAAATCAGAAAAAAAAATCAACTAATCATTTTAACCAAATGTCAAATAAAATGTTTTTTCTGAATGAGTCTCTTGTTAAAGTGCAGAATTCACCCATCATTAAAATATATTAGGAGTAAAGTCAGTGAAAGAAAATCAGTAAAAACAAAAACAAAATGAAACAAACCTACCAAAAAAAAAAAAAAAAAAAATTATGATGCATTTGATTGCAAGTGTATTTTGAGTGTTTCCTTAGTGTTTAACCTCTTAGCACAGTTCTTATCGTCCAGACAGTTTTTAAAGTTATCAGGCAATTCAAGAACACAATGTAATGACAAGTTAGGAATGTGTGTAGGCTACACTGAGTTGAGCCATGAAGGAGGTAGACAAAAGAGGCTGATATAAACACAGAACATGCACAAATGAACATTATCTTAAACTGTCCTCACCCACAGTAAGGGGCAAAGGCTTGTGCTTGTGCAGACGTTGCAGGCTTTCAGGATATTTGGTAGTATAGTGCCACCTAGTGATCAACACAGCACATCAGTTTTGCAATTTTGAATCGTCATACTAAACTATTAGCTCACTCTGAGTGAGTTCAAAGGGCCAAAGAAATGCAGGAACCTGTCCCAAACAGAGTCATACTTAATTAGTACTTTTGAAAGATCAAATATCATAATGGGACTTCAATACATATCTGTTGTTATTTTACAGTTACCTTCTGTTCTTTTTCTGTGTTATGTGTCTTTGAACTTTTTTTATTTTATAGGGTTAGGGTTAGAAAATGTTTGTTTTTCTTATGTTGTTAAAGAACCATGTATTCAAAAAAAAAAACGAAACAAAACAAACAAAAAAAAGCAAACAAATAAAAAGGCCCCAGATAAGAATGCAGAGCGGCACTGAAAAACTAGCGCCTGTTGCTTCTTGTTCTGCTTATTTTGTCTGTGACTCTGTTGATAAATTGTCTGTGATAGGCCGCGGAAAGGACAAATAAACAAATGAAACGTTAGGCTATGCATAGACACGAAAACAGACTACATATCCCATCACTGCTTGGCTGTTGAGCCGAAAGGTGAAAGGTCAGATCCCCTCGATGAGGTAATAACAAACATGGCGGCGCTCGGTACAGCACGGTGCTTATTTCGGAGCTACTCTCGGGTGAAAAATGTTCAAAGGAGCAAGCAAATGTTGGTCAAATGTGACGTTAGGACGCTATGTAGTGGAGCACAAGATAACGGTGTGTTTTAATACTATGAATTTAATTGTTATTGGCTTAATTTCTTAACTGTAACACTGACCTTGCAGCGTGTTTCGCTAGCCTCGACGCTTTCCGTGCTGGTGTCAAACTCCCTTAACAAATCGTCCAGGTTAAGGTTGCCTCACCTACTGACAAAAATGTAGACCACATAGAACAATATTTGACATCTTTTGCAAGTAATTACAGTAGTTGTATTAATTCGGCATTCCTATAACGTTAGTTAGGTAAGGTAAGCTAGTGAAGTGCCACCATCTTTGTCATCAAGTCTGGGGCTAACTAACCACAGTGTTAACCTTAAAAGCGTTAATTTCAACTAAAAAAAGATTTTTACAGGATTTACGGTCAAATGTATTCTGTAAGGTATTTGTATAGATTGCATGTCGCATTGAGGAAAAACGCTGCATGAGTGTTGAAAGGTCCTATGATAATCCAGCTACTGTTACAGCTTCAACCTTGCAGTCAAACATGATAATATTTGTAAAGAGTCTGGTCTGGGCTCTTTTACTGCAAATTAGGCAAAAACATTTATTGGATCTTTTGTAAAGCTAACTTGTTATAGCTCTTTTCTGGACCATACACTGTAGGTAACGAACATTAGATAGTAAACTAAGTGCTTTTGTTCACTGACCTCTAATTTGTGCAAGTGATTAACTAATGTAACTTGCTCTCCAGCCCTCTCGGACAGTGCAAAGCCCCAGTTCACAGATCCAGCTGTTCAGGACATCCTCACCAGGATAACAGGCCTGGACCTGCAGAAAGTGTTACGACCCCTTAAACAGGAGCTGAAGCCGCCCACATACGTACTCATGACTGATGAGCAACTGGAGCAGGTGCCCTTCAAATACACCATTATAACCTCTCAAACACACACTCACAGGATAGGGAAGAACCTGTTTCATTGGTTTCATTTCATTTCATCAATCTCTTGTGTGTGTTCCCAGGCGACAGAGTTAGCTAAGGAGCAGGCAAAGAAGCTGCTTCAGATGCCCCCCATCCTGCCGGAGAGGAAGCCCATCAGCGATGTCCTGTGTGAGGACAAGATCCTGGATGGCATGGACACAGCCAAATACGTTTTCACAGACATCACGTACGGCATCCCACACAGGGTAGGCACGTGGTGTTTTATTTTGTGCGAAACTGGGGGTTCGATGGGTGATTTGTTGATGCACGCCACAGTGCAATTAATGAATCAGGGTAGCTTTAACATTAATGTTAGCCAAAGATTGACAGGCTGACAGATGTTACTTGAATAAGACAGTTCAGGCTCAAGGCAAATGTATCCCTATTTACCCCGTGTTTGGCTTGTTTTTCCTCTAGGAGAGGTTCATTGTGGTACGGGAGCCCAACGGGACCCTTAGGAAAGCAACCTGGGACGAGAGAGACCGGCTAATTCAGGTCTACTTCCCCAAGGAGGGACGCAAAATCACAGCACCTCTCATCTTCAAGGAGGAGAACCTCAGGGTAGGAGAAGTGTGATTCCTGCCTTCTTATTGCCTCCTTCATTTATACTGGGCAGATCTGAGATGACTGTCGTACCTGTGGCGACAGAAAGACTAGGATGAAAGTAAAAACAGTGGAACTTAACGTCTGCCTGTGAAGACCTAGAGCCCAGCAGTTAATACTGATTCCTATATTAGGGGGTAAAATATGACCTTGAAGGCAGCTTGATTTGCGAGATCACACAACACGACTCGCTCTTCGTTGCACTTATTGGTTGAAGTTGGCTTGTGGTAGATGGCGATAAATGGGTGGTTCATTCAATCACCTGCCAAGTAGTTCTTGAAAGTGCAGAAGAGTCTAATCAGTCAAAATAAGTGAAAACACCTGTGCAGGGTGTCCAGTGAGAGTCGGGAGGCTTTTCACATTTCTACATGTCTCTCTGTTAGATGTTGTTTTCCCAGGACCGTCATGGGGACGTGTTGAGCCTGTGTCTGGTCCAATTTGAACCAGACTCTCCAGAATACATCAGGGTAAGATGGCACTGATTTTTTTCTGTTATTTTGACCTGATCACCAACTGCACTGAAGTAGACTGTATATATCCTGTTAAACCATGAAATGTCCACAGTCAGTTTCTATATTTTCCTTCGGTCACTTGATATGGAGTGTAAAATGGAGACAAGTGTTGATTCTGAATTTAATCTGAAGAGCATTGTGCTGAGTAACTACAACACTCGGTGATGTTAGGATCATATCTAAAGTGTGTGCCTTGTGTTTAGGTACATGTAGCCACCTATGAGGACCTGGACAAGCATGGCAAATACGAGCTGCTGCGCTCCACCAGACATTTTGGAGGCATGACCTGGTACCTGCTCAACGCCCGCCGGGTCGATGGGCTTATAGTGGACATGCTGAAGAAAGAGCTGTGAGTTTGTGTGTGATGAATCCAGATATGAGATTAACCAGAATATCTTTTGAATATCACTTTAGCCTGATTTCAAATTAGGTCACACCAGCCACTGTACCTGCCAGCAAAGAGCTGTGACCTAAGCCCCCTGTGTGTGTATGCACGTGTGTGTGTGTTTTTTCTAGGTTCCAGGATGCCGTGAGCCTCGTGTCTCTGTTCCACATGGTCCACCCACACAGTGAGTCAGCCCAGGAAGCTGCCAACCAGCAGGCCACAGGCCCCGACCTGCTGAAGGTGAGACCACTCAACCTTGAGAGGAAATCTGCTGATTCTTACCTCCATTCTACACTTCTCATCTCTTTTCTCTGTGTATGTTATGTATTGCCATTTGATCCAGAAATTGTCCAGGTCATATAAATTGTGTCCCTCGGGTATTTGAGTAAATCAGGAGTCAGTGTAGCTGTCGAGAGGTCAAGTCAAGGCCGTCTCATCTAAGGTTTCCCATGCGAGAGGTTTGGGTTTGTCTCCAGCGTGGGAACTGTGGGGCCAAGTCCGGGACACATCACGTCTTATTAGCCCTCACATCCCGTCGGCCTTGAAGCAGTGGGGAGGGACATTGAGAATGACAGCCATTTAATGTGAAAGGTTAGCGGCAGGAGACACGGGTGTGTGTCTGTCTGCTGCAGTCACTATCATGCAAGGCCTCCCATTTAGTCACGCTTGATTGAGCACATACTTAGCTGTATTTTATTAGTCCGCCACCAAAACGATTAATACTGTCATTGTACCTCTAGAACATTTTTTTTTCCACATCGCCCCAACCTCTAAGTAATTGGGGTGACTTTTCTCTCCTCCATTACGCTGACCTCTGACCCTTGTCCCTCCAGATCTATGCCCGGAAGGAGTCCCAGAGGGCGGGCTACATCGAGCTGGCCGTGCAGGCATATGAGCAGATGGCTGCTAAGAGCTCTGCTGCCTGACTGCATCACTCCTAGATAGAAATATATAAATTCATCCACAATGAGGAAACCAGAGGAACGGACTGAAAATAGTACTACAGCTTTGTTTTTTCACTGTTTGGGTTGAAGAGCAATATGTTGTGTACACTTCACGTCAATGGACTTGAAGAATTAACCTTGAAAAGGGTTGTAAGGTGCACAAGTTTGTTATTTATCCATGGGAAGAAGTTCTAGTAAAATGCCCTTATTGTCTATATGTGTATTTCATTGTGGCCTCTGAGTCAGACCTGATGGAAGTCAAATAATGTACAAAACAAAATAAAGATCTTTGTACTTGTGTGACGTGTTGTTGGAGTAGAATAACTGGAGGCCTGGATAACGTGGAAGACTTTATTGATATAATGCACTTCTCAGGTCCAGATACACAGTACCACCCAAACACAATCATACACGTTAGGCACCTTTGACAAACATGCTGTAGATTTCCTATCAGTTTTTCTGATAAACTGAAAGCAGCAGAATGAGAAGTAAATATGCACCAAACTATAAGGACATCAACAGGACAGAGGTAATAAAGACACTGAGTGTAATCAAATGGACACAGGTAGCCTTGTCCCAGATAGAAACTCAAAAATACTGTTCCAAGGTAAAGTCGAGCAGGAATGTTAAATGAAAGAAATTCAATTTCACTTCAAGAATGAAATGGATAACACCCTGATCTACAGTGGTGTTATACTGTATGAGGTAAGAGGAAGAAGAGGCTCTGAGAGTAATTCTTCATTATTTCCCATGACAGTGAGCATTAGGGCTGCAGCGGTGTGCCAGGGTTATGGTATAACACGGGATGGAAGTTGACAGTTATACCATGAAGATGAGTGAGTATTAGTGTTACTTGGAAAATATTTCATTTATTGAGTGTCATATGTGTCAGGACATATTTTCTGAAATTACAATACAGCATGTGTTCAAACACAAACATCCTGTTTTCATGAAACTTTCTGAGACACCATTTTCTGTGACGATTATCGTACCATGGAAGTCTCATACCACTGCAGCCCTTCTGCACATCGCAGTCAGCTGCTGAAGCACTGCACCAGTCAAAACATGCACTTTCACTGTGAACTGATGAAAGAACTCAAACACACAAACACTGACATGATGCTTGCAGTACTGTTTGAATAGCAAATGTTCACCAACGAAAGTCTCAGCTGCATACTTTGGCTGGAGTGTATCCTGTTTTTCACCAAACACACTCACACTCCTTTATGTTTCTTATCCCAGTTTCCCCTTTAGCACATTTTTGTCCTTTCAATCTACCCTTGATTACTTTAACCACAGAAGGCCACCAGGCCATGGTTTGGTCAGATAAGGTTTAAACACAGTCTGTTAATCAAGGCTATGGCTGAGGTTAAACCTGCTCTCCTGGAGATATACTATTTGACTATTTATTCCTACAGTACCACAAATGTACTCAAAGCAGACAAGGCACTTGAGTCTGTGGACAGCTTATCACTGTCCTGGAAAACAGCCCTTTGTGTTCTTTGGTCCAAGAAAAAACAGAAAAGTTTGGCTCGTGAAAGATTTCTCTTCCTATTCACTCAAGAAATCCTCATCCAGGTTGACATCTGTGGTGTCGATATCTTCCAGGTCAAAATTGTCCAGATCCAGATCATTCAGGACCTACAGGCAGAAAAAAAATGTGTGGGTGAAAAATAAAAGTTCATGGCTACATACAATTCTTCACTGTATTACCAAATAGATCTGATTCCATAATCATGGCAATATTAGAATTTATTGCCATAGGATTAAAAACCTGACGCTTACCTCGTCATTCAGATCTGCCTCGAGGTCCTCTGCTGGCTCCTCGGCTCCCTCAGGACCTGCCTCCTGCTCTGCTAAAGTGCCCTCTGCAGGAGCTGCTGCTGGGGATGAAACCTCTGGCTCAGCCTGCAGAGGTGCAGCAGGCTCCAGGTTGTGCTCTGGCTTTGCCTGGAGCGCTGCGGTTTGCTCCCCTTGTTCTGGTTCTTGTGCTGCGACTGGCATCAATACTGTGTCTTCAAGTGGGTCTAGCAGTGGATCGAGGCCCAAATCTGGAAAAGTTTGGACCTGAACAGGCGCATCCAGCGCTGGACTGGGTGTGTCTTCAAAGGAGATGAGCTCCTCCACTGCTATGGGTAATGGTGCTGTTTCTGAAGCAACTTCCTCATTAGCATGAGTCTCCTCTGCTGCTGCATCTATGATGGTTGGTGCTTCTGAGGAGATGATACTCGCCTCCACTTCTTCATGAACAGAAATTTCCCCAGTTTCTATAGATTCTGTTATATCTGTATCAACTGTCAGACCAGTGTTGACTTGGAAATCCTCTGTTGCTGCGGTTCTTGTCTCACTTGGTGTTTCTTCTGTTGCCACGGTGGTTTCAGGTGTTGCCTCACTTGGAGATGTTTCAGAGGCAGTAGGTAAAGCATCAGTTGCTGGAGAAATTTCCAGAACATCTGTCTCCGCTGGTGATCTGACATCTTCCAAGGGATTGGACTGTACCATCTCTGACTCTGTGGGGGTGATCTCTGTGGTGGACTCCAACAACTCTTCCTCTACGTAGACTGAAGCCTCCTCTGATTTAGTGATGGTGTCCTCCTCAGAAGACACAGATTCCGCTTGTTTTGCTTCAACATGCTCTTCTGTTACTGGAGCACACAGAGGGGATGCTGCTGTTGGGATGAATTCTTCTTCAGTTGTTGAAACAGGATCACTAATCTCCTGTTTTATTGGAATGAGTTCCTCCTCCACTACTGCTGTTGATGCAAGTGGAGCCTCTGTCACTGCTGTTGCCATGACTGGTTCATTCACGCTCTTCACCACTTCCTGCAGATTTCTAATCTGTTTTAAAGGATAGGTTCACAGATCTACCTTAATACAACACTCATAAGCCTATTTATACACTGAAACAGTCAATGGTGGAAGCAGCATTTGGATGTTTTCCTTAAGTAAAAGTACACGTACAGGAATGGAAGAATGCTCCATTACACCACAAAAACCTGGGTTAAAAATGGAACCAGCATGGATCAATACAGCACTGGTGCAATACTGGTAACCCAGTACCAATGTGTTGTTTTAACCCAGTGTTAGGTGTTTTGTATTACCGTTGGGCCACTGTATTAAACAAGCCCTTCAACGTGTCAGTGCTATACTGACCCATCCCGAGTCAATTTTTAACCCAGTAATATTTTGAGTGAAACAGTCCAGCATTCAAAATCCTACTTTAAGGACCAGCATGTAGGATTTTGTGGCATCTAGTGGTGAGGGTGCAGATTGCAACCAACCGAATGCCCTTCACCTCACTCCTCCCTTTCCAAGATATAAAGAGCTCATTCTATGGTAACAAAAAGACCTATTCTTATTATCAGGTGATTACACACTAATAAACAACATACTTACGGATATTATGTTCTATTCCTGCCATATTCTGCCAAAACGACAAAATCCACAGTCCTCTTTTCATGCAAACATTCATTCTGAAGTTCAGCAGTAACTAATATGGTGCTTCAGCAGTCTGAGGTAGACAAAACAAGTGGGGATCTTCCAAAGTAACAGCCTTTTTACACCAGAACTGCCCTGGTGAGTTGTGGCTGAAGCACAGGAATGAACAGTTGAACTTCAGATAGATGCCCACTTGATTTGTCTAACTGAGACTGCTGAGGCCTCACATTAGCTTTGGTTGAACTCTTCTTTTGTCTCCTGCCGTTGTACAACAGAACCATGCTCGGAAGGGATCTCCTCAAAGCCAAGAATTGTTGGAATGTACATATGAGACTTCTTTCCAGCCACCATCGAAGGGAAAAATCTTCCAGTAGCTATTTCTCATTCAGACATTCATTCAGTAATGACATAAACTTATATTTTTGGTCACAGGGTAAGTTAAAGGAGCGACATCTTGATATGACAAATCACGTAGAGGTGCAAGTTCTGGTCCTCACCTCTGGCTCACTGAGCTCTCCTTTTGGCCCAAAATCTGCAGATTCCTCCAGAACATTACGGTCCTCATTTGGCTGAAAAATAGAGACAAAATGTCATCTCACACAAGAATGATGAATACTAAACCAAAATAAATTTGTAAACTAAAAAGTTCAGTGCATCATTTATGATAAAAATCACTTCTCGAAGTTTTCTTCCGCTGACCATGATGAGTGGGTATTCTGCAGCAGGCCTGACCCTGGCGTGAGTCTCCTTCAGGTACTGCTCAGCCAGCAGGGCTTGCTGGAGGCCAGGGAACAGGTTGCTGTACTGGATGGGGTCAGCCAGAGCATCTGCTGCCTTCTGGTTGACCTTGGACAAACTCTCCTTCCACAGCCTCACCACCCTGGAGGAAGGAAAGCATATGCAGCTCACCAGTGATGCATAATGTAAATACACACACAGATATAGACATCCCCATCCTCAAAACTTTCAGGAATAGTATCACAGATTTTGATTTGTACTTTGTAAATTTGTTGCCCTATGGGAAACAAAAACATGTATTTATTCTAAATTACAGGCACGCTGGTATATTCAAAGGTTCAGCAGGACATGTATGGATATAAGATTAATGCATGCATGCATACAGTCACAGACAACACACTGGAGCACAATACTGAGTCGTATGCTGTGTGCTCAAAAGAAACAACTTTACCTTGACACATGGCTGGGCAGATAGGTTCTTGCCAGAAACGCAGCCTCTGGCAACCGATCTGTTTTGATGAGAAGGTCCAGACATTTTTCCAACCTGGGCAAACACAAAAAAGTGCGGATGACACAAATAAAAACGTATAAATATATATGAACACGTTTCATGAAATTTGGATTCAAACATAGCTCTTTCCCCGCCCCTCCTCTTCTTCCACCCACCTTCCCTGCAGGAAGTAGGTGAGAAAGGCCACGTTGGTCTTGCCATCTCTCTCTGCACCCTCAGCCAATCTGCCCACCATGTCAGCGTTGCCCGAGGCGGTGGCCAACAGCAATAATCCCCCATAATCCTGAGCTTGGTGCAGACACTCCTGGGCCAAGCTAAACTGGCACTTTGTCGTCGCGAGCTCTGCCAACTGCTTCCATTTCTGCTCGGACTAGAACCCCCCCAAGCCAAGGTGCCAAGGAGACAGGAGAGAGGATTATCACAGGAGGAAAAGCATGGATCTCAACAATACACTGAGAAGCACTTACTGGGTATGAGAGGCCAGGGTTGTGACTCACACACCCCATTTATACCTGGCATTAAAATGGGATCTGTGTTGCTCTCCGTTTTCACACAGTTCTGTTCAATAACCTGATCA
The DNA here is from genome assembly GCF_039877785.1 of Chaetodon trifascialis. Lineage (NCBI taxonomy): Eukaryota > Metazoa > Chordata > Actinopteri > Chaetodontiformes > Chaetodontidae > Chaetodon > Chaetodon trifascialis. Next base: position 7,471,043 of record NC_092064.1, on the reverse strand, counting down.
CTCTGATCACATTCCGACCTTGTGCTAACATGTTTCTCCTAATCCAGATAATGTGTGCAGATCGCATTCTAATACCAGGTGTTTATGGGGTCACGATGATGGTGAACATGGTAAACCTGCTTAACGTCTGCATGTTAGCATTGCCATTGTGAGCATGTTAGCATGCAGACGTTAGCGTTTAGCTCAAAGCACTCTCCCTAAATACAGATATGTTTTTTTAGCATTTCTAGTATGTGCACACAGTATGTTCGGTTGATTTGTGAGTATGCTATATTCTCCCACAATGCAATGCAAAAAGGAAGTCGAGGAGTTTAACTAGCATTAGCTTTCCAAAGTTGCAGTTCAATTGACATGTCAGAGTAAATTGGTATTTAAATATGTTGATATTTTTGAATACTAAAAGCTAAAACAGTGTATAACGATTACTAGGCAGTACACTGCGTGGAGTTAGTATGCAGTATGGGTCTGGGCTTTTGTCTTGTTTTTGTGTGTATGTATGTGTGCTCTGACCTCTGCCTCCAAGGCCAGTTGGTAGGCTATGTTGACCTCTCCAAGCTGCAGAGCCAGATCAAACTTGTGTTCTGGGTCAGTGGACACAGCCAGCGCCTGCTGTCTGAAGCCCTGCGCAACACACGAAACACAGTTATTCACATGCTCATTCCATATATTCTGCTCTGTCATCTGTTTTTATGTAAGAAGCAAACAGTGGCCAACAGTGGAAGACTGGATATGAGAAACTATGTGAATGTGAAAAAGTGAAATGGTAAAAGAGACTGCGTGAGAAGCAAAGCCATTCCCATAATAAAAACATTTTAAAAGAAACACACCAGAATTCTGCCCAGATGTTTACTCCATCTGGCTGCCTGATGTTCTGTAAATTATACATTCATCCAAATCCTGAATTTACTGTCAGTTCAAACAGAAAGAAAAGCACTGAGCTGCACAAAAGTTGCAGTGCAAACATACCTGTTTCTCCAAAAAGTGGGCTACCCTGATCCTCTGCTCCTTGGGAATTGTGGGTAGAATCTTGTCGGCCGTGGTGAAGTCCCTCCTCATGACAGCTGTCTGGTACTCCAGCACTGACAGCAGCAGGGAGTAACTGATGACATTCAGCTCCTTGTCTCCGAGGTACAGACGATCGTCCTTGGGGATGTAGCCCAGCAGATATGCGGTCCTACACATGAGAAAGACCAATTTTAAGGCACTCCTCTGAGGACTGTTCATGGTGTTTCTAATTTACAGATTAGCTTTTCCAGCATGTCAGGGACATAGCTGGAACACTGCTGACAGGAGAGTGCTGGGACACATTTGTTTTGTCCTGCTGCCATATTTTCTGAATTAGGTTTGCTGGTACATCTTTGCACATTTACATGTATGCATGCAGCGTACCTGTCCAGGTGAGCAATGGTGATGATCTCTCCTCCAACATAGTAGTTTAGTCTGTTCAGAGAGCTGGTGTAGATGAAGCAGTCTCCCACCCAAAGGCCTGTCTTCACCACCTCTGGGACCTCCCCCAGCACCTGGTCGGCAGGAGGTAAAGAGAAAGACACAAATAATCATTGAAATGAATTGCTGAAATGTCTTCAAACATGAGACTATAAATCAACTGTTTTTGTTAAGAATGAAAACATTATTGGCTGGCGACAATGTTAGTAAAAACGAACACGCAGTCCCTAAAGAAACATTCTTTTTTCTGCTTGTCATCATGTGTTTCTGGAGATTGAGCTCTGCAAATGAAACCCCTGCACAGTCTTTCAGGAAGTACACTACGACAGGCCTCAGACCTCGAAGGCGTCCTCGATCCCGTCGTCTGTCTTCTCTTTCTTGGACTCCTGGGCCGCTGCAACTCTCTCTGGCAGATAGCGCAGCACAAAGAAAGACTCATCTGTAGCGATACACACAAGCTCCCCTGAGTCTGACCAGAAGATCTTAAGACACGAAGACAAGACATTAATTAAGAGGACAATAGAAAGACTGCTGGAGATGTAAGAGCCACAACAATACAACTCACATGTTTAGGTTGGATCTCGATACGGCGGATCAGGTCTGTGCTCTCCCAGTCACAGAAGGCCAGACCACTGTTTGACCTCACTCCCAGTAAGATGCCACCAAAGATACCTGTGGGACAGACGTATGCTACGTGTTACACCCAGACATGCACACATGCATACTCATATCCACACACACAAAAAACTATCAGGTCAAACAACAAAATAGGAAATGAAGCTCACCTTCAGCCCCAAAGTCCGGTTTAAAAGCCTTCTTCTCTTTAAAGTTCTTAAATATTTTGACCATATTGTTGCCTTCCCTGGTGGCATACCTATGGAAACAATGTAAACACCTAAATACAATGTACCAGACCACATCACAGAGTGAAGGTAGTTCCTCTTCTTATATATATTTCACATTTTGGGAAATACATTTATTCGCTTAAGAGCTGTTATAGCTTGTTTGTTTGATCCTTACACAAACACATTTAACGTATAGACGAAAACTTATGGTTTAACAGTCCAGTCAAAAACTAGTCCCACCTCTGAACTCCATGTAACACTACAGGTGTGGTATGGATTAAACAAACAAGATAATGTGCTTATTAGTGAGCTGGTGGCCAAATTTATGAACTTCAGGCCAGCTGTTCACTCCTTTATGCTAAGCTAAGCTAATGGCCTACTGGCTCTGGCCTCACATTTAGGATACAGACCTGAGAGTCGAATCAATCTTCTCACCTTACCCTCTATAAGAAATCGAATAAGTCCCAAAAGGTTGAACTATTCCCTGAAGGTGTTTAGGACTTACTGTGAGGAGTCATGTGCCCAGACAAACTCCTGAGCTGAGCCAAAGCTCTTGTTCCTCAGGGCCATGGCGGTGTAGATGATATACTCCCCATCTCCACACACCACTACAAACCTGCAGATACACGAAGACACAACACAGCACGCAAGTAAGCAGTCAACACAACAACACAAACCAGCAATCTGTGTCAATTGTTTTACAAAATTTTACTGTGTACTTCTCTATTTTAACATCACCACTCTATCCATCCACAAACCACTGCCGCCTCACCTCCCATTGGGGCTGTGTTGGATGGTCTGGGGGTAGATCTCACAGCTGCCCATGTCTTTGACACCCAGCGGCAGCCTCTCTCCATCCCTGATCTCAGTCTCTCCCATGGCCTTCAGGTTGGCCTGCTGCACCTCGGAGTGGCGAGCCCACATGACCTTCCCACTGGAGTCCATAGATATGGCCGGCTCCTCCCGACCAAGCTGAGACAGGGAGGGAGAGGAGAGAGGGGGGTGAGGTGCAAGATTGGAAAAAAGAGAAGGGAGACAGAGGAGTGCAGGGATGAGGAAACTGCTGGTGAAAAGGAGGAGGCATCACTTTCATATTAGAGGTCAGCAAGTGTTCCTTCAGCCTACACAAGCTGCTACATAATATACTCCACTTAAGGGTGTATTATTTGACTGCCCATAGCTGCTATTGAGGATACAGAGGTCATAGCCTCTATTTTCTCTGGAGATTTGTTCACAGTGTAAATTTGAATGTTAAAATTCAATTTTCTGTTCACAAGAGATTACTGACATTATTTCCTATTTCGTGTAGTTCCTAGCCGCTGTCCTCAAAAAGAGGGGCTTGCCTCTCTGATAACTGTTCTAAAATGCATTAAATTCGAGCATTTTCATATCAGCCTACTGCTACATGTTTACACCTTTCATTTCACTTTAAACACGGTAAGATCTTTATATTCTTTAGAACTGGCCATTTGTAATAATAATCTACATCTACGTGAGGAATTAGGGAAAACAGCTAGTATGTGGTGCTGGAAATATCGACAGCTTTAGAACAGCACAGCACACCTTGATGATGATGGTGCCTTCATCATAGCCCAAAGCCACACTGTTGGAGCCAGGCTGGCCACATATACACCACACCCTCTCCATGCCATAGTTGAGCGTGTTTTCGAGTCGGTAGGTGTTAGAGTGCCACACTCGAACGGTCCCTAAGGAACAAAAAAAGAGGTTTGAAATGTTCCACAATATTTAATATATTGGAGTATTAATTTCAAATACGCAACCTACCATCCTCAGAGCCGGTGAGGATGATTGGCAGCTCAGGATGGAAACTGACGCAGGTCACATTCTGGGCGTGACCCTCCAGGGTCTGAACACAGGTTTTGTTCTGGTAGATAAGGACACGGAAACATTCGTTATGGGAACATTTACTTAATACTGAAGAAAGAGGGCTGCCAAGAAAGACTTCTATTTGGGATAAGTAAATGATTGGCTCAGGGTCAAAAGACTAATGACTAAGATCACTACTCCTCTCATCAGAGAATCTGTGTTTGCTGAGTGTGAAGAGCAGTGGGCTGATGACATAAGAACTAAAAAGAGTGACAGGATGATAAAATAGGGACATGGTACTGAGAATTCTGTAGCTTCTAACAGGGATGTGCATGACTAGTTCGATAGTTGATTAAATGCTACTACCCTCGCTTACTCGTCAGTAGTTAGCAAAATCCCTCGTGTCAAATCTAAAAAACAAACAACTTTATGTGACAGCTCACAGCTGCTATTTTACTACTTAATGTTAAAAGTGGATTCTACCTATTTAATTTATTCACCTTCCATTATGTTTTCTATTCTCCATTTCACTGGGAACAGTCAGCCCGTTCTCATTCCCAGGGCATCAAATACCGATGCTTTGTTTCTCGGTTGAGGGGTTCCTTTGTGTCAGTATGAGACGCACCGGGCTTTCAACTAACTCCACTGTTAACCCAACCACGGCAATACTGGACACTCAGAGCAAGGTGACGTAGACGGTTTGCAGATGAAGGAAGGTGGGATGGTTGGATGGGTCAAACAAACACTTAACATTCACCCAAGAGACCAGGGCTCATGTTTCCTGTGAGAAACCAAAAGTGAAACCAGTGCCTATAGCAAACCAAAACATTAACCAGGTTTGAAAGCAACTGCTCCGACCATCCAACACCTCATCCCAGCGACGGGTTTACAGTGAGTTAGCTGAAAGCCCAGTATGCCTCATATAGATGCTAAAGGATACCAGTGTGTCTGTATGAGGCGCCCAGAGGCATAAAAAGCATTTGTATTTGATGCTCTGGGAATGAGAACAGACTGTGCAATGCTTGTTTAGCAAGATGATAACATCCAGCATCTGAGTTGCCTGTTCACTTCTGAAACATTTAAAGTACACAGTTACTTGGATAAAGTGTTTGAGGTGAGAAAACAAATCCCCTCATCAGGATAAACTGGAGGTTTGTAGCAGTTCTCCTACCTGATAATCCCAGATCTTGACCAGACGGTCGTCAGCCCCTGATATGAGGTAAGGCTTGTCTCCTCCTTTGTAGTAATCAACACAGTTCACTCCCTTCTCGTGGCCCTCCAGAGTGAAGTTGGGGGTCTTGGAGCCCAGCTGCCACACCTACAGACCAACAAGCAGAGTGGAGACACACAGGAGGAGAGTGTGTATGGGAGAGTGTCTCTGACTGGGAGCAACCAACGACAGCTGACATATTTCACATGATATGAGAATGGAGAATGGTAAATATCAGTGTATCATTGTCATTTTGTAGATTGTATGAGCAAATGAGGCCACGCTCCAGGTGACCGGAATCTTCTACCTCACAGAGGTGGTTTTGTTAGTGGTCGTCGTTGAATGCTCTTACAGACGTTTGCGTGTGTGTCTGCTTACCTTAATGGTTCTGTCCAGAGAGGCGCTGGCAAACTGGTTGTTGTCTTTGGGGTTGATGACAATCGCCATGACATAGTGAGTGTGCCCCTCAAACACTTGACTACACGACCACTTTCTGTCCCAGTCCCACAGCTTGATCAACATGTCGTCTGAAAGCGCACAAATAAAGCACAATGATGAGAAAGCGAGGAATATGCTATACTGAAAGTTTTCCATCCACCACCAGCACAAAGTCAGGTAAAACATCTGAAATGTGAACCTTTAGTGTTCGTGTGAGCGCGTCTTTCCTACCACTGCTGGTGAGGATGTAGGACTGTGTGGGGTGGACAGCGATACAGCGGATGTAGTCAGCGTGAGCCTCAAACATGTGAACGCGCTCCAGGGTGTTATAATTGAACACACGGATCACCATGTCGTCCTGGAGACAGAGCGAGAGTTTGACAAGGGAAGCAGAGCACAGACGGCTATGGATACAGATAGATATAGACTGAACAGAACTGACTTGAAATACTGGAAAGAGATGGATATTTATTTCTAAAATTCTCATTATGAGGACATTTAAACATTCAATTTCTTATCAAACTGACTTTGAAGCAGACCGCTGTGGACTGTAACTTTAACACACACATTCACACTCCTGTGAGTTATGATACTCACTGCTCCAGCAATGACCCAGTGCTTCCTGGCCACAAACTTGGCCACTCTGACAGGCAGGTCGCACAGCTCAAAGGTTTTGACCATCACCTGCGCACACAGAATCCAAAACAGATCAACAGTATAAGACAAAAGCTTAGATGAAGAGATATGGAGGGATTGTGTGCGTGAAGGCAAGACCCAAAGGCAACTGATGACACAAGTGATTAGGACGACTGTGTAACTGACTGATAGTGACCTGTGTCTCGTGGTTCCAGACCACCACCGTGCCGCTGTAGAGGCTAACCATCATCCACGGCTCAGTGGGGTGCAGATCCACACTCTTCACCCGGTCTGACCGGGCTGTCAGCTTACGCTTGATGTCCAACCGCAGAGGCTATAACATATAGTATAAAAAACAACAACAAAAAAAAGATTTATTACAGTTAAAGATATTAATCAGCATCAGTCTCTGGTGATGCTCTTTGACAGAGGCTTGGAAAAACACCCGCTCAGCAGACAATCAGCAGCCTGTATTTGAAATATTCCATAGATGGCATGTTATGCATTGAAGACACTTTCAATTCAGTGACTTAAATCCTGTGAGGCAGAAACATTTTTAATAGCATATTACGTACTGCTGTATTTCAGGTTTTGGAGGAGGCTATGGAGGGGGTGTGTCTGTTGGTACTTGCCATTCCACATTTTACAAGCATGACTGCTCCAGACTGGCTGAGTCCCTCAAGTCTTGTCATGTCAATGCAAATTCGCAGCCTTTCATTTATCTACTAGTAATGAGATGAATGTATGTTAAAAAATGTCTCCTTAAGCAAATGTAAAAACTTTGTTGTATGTAAAAATGATCGTTTTCTGTACTGGCTCCAACCTTGTTCATAAAATATCCAATTTTTGGATTCAGATGTTGCATATGGCTGCTGCATGTATGTTGTGTGTTTGCCTGTTTTCCATTCGTTTGTTTAAGTGTATGCATAGTTGTTGCACGAGCACTGTGTCGCGCTCCCCTGACTAAACAGCTGGCAAACAGCAACAAACACATCAACAAAGTTCTGATAAAGTATTTAGTTTGTCTGTTCCGCCTACCATGTTTCCACGTCAGTGAGTCTGTGCGACGCTGTTCAGTGAAGAGGCCGGCCTCCCTGCTGCTGCGGCCGCGTCTCTGCTGCCGAACCACTCACGAAGTTTTGGAAGCAAGCGTGCAAGAATAAAAACAAAATAACTTCCGGTATTGATTTCCACAATAAAGCTCGAAGCTGTTCGGGCTCCGGATAACGAAGCCAGCTGAATTAAATTAAGACAACACAGAAGGACTGCAGTAGTGGACTGAAACAAATTTGAATCCAGTATTAGAAATACGCCCTGCAATCGGCTGGCGACCGGTTCAGGGTGTACCCCGCCTCTCGCCCATTGTAGCTGGGATAGGCTCCAGCCCCCCGCAACCCCGAAAGGGATAGGCGGTATAGATAATAGATAGATGGATGGATATTAGAAATACGATTTCACCACTAAACAGGAAAATTAATGACGAAGTAGGATTTCAATATACACAGTTCCAAGAAGATCAATGTTGTACAATAATTACTCAAACTGACATAAATATTGCAAGCGTGCGTGGGAGGCATGTAATAAATTTTGTATTGTCAATGTAAAAAGCTACTTAGTCCTTTATGTAGAGTATATGCATGTATACTTGTCATGTATAGTATATACACCATGCTTTGATTTGATAGCAGTCTATATAAATATTTAAAAATTTCATATGATCCTTCAGTCTCATTGACGTAAATGTATCGCTTTTATTTTGAAGACAACACGCCCACTTTCCGGTTAAAACTAATTGGCATCTTTTGGCGACGTGGATCCTCCAGCTCTTCCTGTGGGAGCCGCTCAAGATCCGGCAGAGAAGGAGAACATGTTGTACCGGTGAGCTGGTACTACACTGCACAGTGTAGCACCAAAACAGCCCAAAAAGTTTACCTGAGAGACTGAATCCCCGCAGTTTACTAAGGAAATGCAGAGAATATGACATATGTGCATTCAAATGGAATTGTGTCAAACAAATCCTTCAGAGAATGTCAGGTTGAATATGAGACATTTTTTGCAGCGCATCATCAGACTTTCTCTACTTGAATTTGTACAAATATTCAAAACGTAATATTTATGTTAGAAAAAACTGAAATATAGGTAAAATTTTCTTGCATGTATGCATGTATATTTTCATTATATGACTGGTCAGAGTGACACTCAGTATGGAAAAGGAGGCGTAATATGTGCCTTACTATGTAAAAACAACTACTTTCTCTATAATTTTAGGTAAATGCTCAAATAGAAAACACAAGTTAAGAAAAGAACAGTGATATTAAATCAGTTTATTACAGGTCTACATAATTACAAGATAAATAGACAGCCATGTGCAACGCATGACAGACGGCTTTGTGCAGATAGGAGTCTTTCCCTTCTTACTGGGCCTTTTTAAACACTTGGTGGCAGACTTTGTCGAGCACAGTGATTTCCTGAAAGGGAAGACATGAACTTTTAGATTTTTAGTTCAACATGATGCAACAAATATCTCTTAGTTACATAATCAGGAAGTACTTTCATCTAAGTATTTTAGATAGTGGTTAATTATCTGTTTTGTTGTTTCATAGATATGGCACAAATCAGTCTCATCTAACAAACGGGGAAAGTGTTTTTTTCTTTTTCTTTTTTCTTTTTTTTTTTTTTTTTCTGGTGTTTGCTGTTTGACATGTCCAGGCTGCTGCAGCTGTGATCACATAACAGGGAGTCATTTCCTGGCACATATGCCAAACCTTTTACAACTCTGCCAATGTGTCACACTTTCTCTCACCAGATGTAGCAGGTCTCCCTCAATCCAGTGTTTCCAGCCACGGTTTTCTTTCTCACCCTTCTGAACACACACCAGCTTGTCTCCATCCCAGGTAACCAGTGTCTGATATCACCACACAAACAAGAATCATGTATTGGTTCTTATTCAAAAGTAGTGTTTTCTAACTATTGTCAGTGTATGGCAACCTTCACTCATAATTACAACAACTACCGGTCACTGAGAGCACTTTCACAGGACGCTGTCTCACCATGACCTTTCGGTTGTCCAGCCCCTTTGTACACTCCTCAAACTCCTGTCCGATGGTGAAGTTGACTTCATAGTTTCTGAAGGTGCTCAGGGTCTTTGTTTCGAACTTGTCTCCATTCTGGACAATCACTTTTGTCTGATGCAGGTGGGCGGCTATCTTTCTGGTGGCAAAGTCAATATCTGCACACACACACACACACACACACACACACACACACACACACACACACACACACACACACACACACACACACACACACACACAGAAGAATGAATGGGATTTAATGTGAGTGGCAGGAGTTTTATAGCTTTGGAAAGAATTTTTCCATCCTGGTTTGGTGTAGTTTGACTTTTTTAACTAAACCTATGTGCACAGACACACCAAAACCACACATCGGACACACATGACAGCACAGTGCAGGCCACTTATTATGATTCCTCTCCTGCTGGTCGTTTTGACAGTCTCATTTACCTTTTAAAAATGACCTTGCTCTGAGTCAGAATGGGCCTTAATGAATTCCTCCGCCCCGTTCAGCAATGGGCCCACCAAAGTGAACCACCCACCCCGACCGTTTAGATATTCATATCCCATTTGCCTTAAAGTGAAATTCAATTTCCTCCCATCACTCTTACAGATGAGGCCCCTATATTTACCCATCTAAATAATATTTTTGACCCATTTCCATAAGGATGTCATTTTCCTCTCCGCTCGATGGAAATGAGGTGCAGCAGGCTCAGGATCTCCTGGATTTTTGTGTGAGCTGAGTGTACCAGGGTTGTTTTATGAATTGCAGATAGAGTTGTGAAAAATGAAAGTGTTTCTAGGCCTGATCAATGACACGCCAAAAGAAGGACAGCCCAGCGCTGGGCTCTCTCTCCCTCACACTCCCTCTCTCCTTCTCTTTTTTTTCTTAAAAGACGTCTGGCCTGCTGCCTGATCCAGGGTCTGAATCTGTCTTCCTTTGCTGCGGATCGGGAGGATGAAAATGCAGAAAGGAGTGAATCAATATTTATTTGGCGTGGTAACAGACGGCAACCACTCACAGAGTGGAGGTTAACCTGGTATGACAGCAGCTCAATGAGGAAATGAAGCAGTGCCACAGTAACCCCCCCACCACCCCCCACCCACCACCACCGCACACAGATAGCTGGTCTCTCACTCTTTCTGTCACACTCCTTCCAGATTTTCTGCTCAGGCCTCCCTCCCTACTTGGCTGCATCTTTAATGAGCATTGCAAACCACAGTCTCCCCTTCGACTGGATGCCGTTATGCATTAAGTAGGCAGTAAGACGGCAACTTACCAAGGGCCTTCATGACATCCTCAAAGTTGTCATTGCTCACCATCTCCCAACGTCCATTGTAATCTGCCGGCATTTTTGACTGGTGTGTAGTTTGCTTGTTGGTTGGTTTGTCACACTGAGAGATTTCAACAGAGAGTTCAAGGGCCCAACCCTTTATATACACTGTGTGTGTGTGTGTGTGTGTGTGCGTGTGTGTGTGTGTGTGTGTGTGTGTGTGTGTGTGTGTGTGTGTGTGTGGACCAAAGGACATAGTTCGCCTGATAATTCCCTCAGGACAGAGAGTGAGTACATGTATGTGTGTGTGTATGCGTTGAGAACACACCCTTTCGATATGTCATACAACCATGTGTTTGTGTACATGCTTGTGTGTTTGTGCATTAAATGTGTGCACACTGACTTGGATGCACTTAGAGAGTCTGCTGTACTTTTTTTTGTTTTCAATCCCCATTTCCTCCCAGCGAGGCAGCTTCAGCAGCTACTCTCTCTAATGCACTAGCATGGAGGGAAAATGGAGAGGAGCAGGGACAGAGATGAGGGCTGTTCTTCAGTTCATTTCTTGAGGGTGTTTTTTTTTTTCTTTTTTCTTAATTTTGAGCATGCAGTGGAAAGATTCCACTCTGGTTTCGTATCAAGGAACAAAGTTCAAGTGAAGAAATTTTGTTGACTCAAATGCAAGTCCATAGTGGTTTTAGTAGGCCTAAGTTTAAACTTTTTTTTTTTTTTTTTTTTACAGAATTGTCTGTGAAGAGTCTTGACATAAAGATGTCTTTAAGAATCAATGCAAGATAAGATATCTTTGCTTGAATCAGCTTAACAAGAGAGTGTGAGCGCGTGTGCACATATTTATACCAATGTCTTTGTGTCGCTTTATGCAAAGTGGCAGCTTGGTTTGTATCAAGGTCACAGTCTTACTACGAGACCACAGTTTGTTATTTATGTGTGAGAAATGTGAAATTGGTCTTGAATTGCTATCCAACACCTCTTTATCTGTTCTTTATCTCAGACATAACAGAGACTGCCTCCTGACAGGAGCCGTAATCCATACAGTTTGCTCTCTGGATCTCTTTGAGGGCAGCTGAAGTGCTTTCAGCATGCTGTGGCCATGATACGGTTTTATAACTGCGGCACCACCGTGCTCTATCTGACACTGACACCAATCTGATCTTGGGGCGATGGGGTTGCACAATATGTGGAGGGTCAAAGGTGAGGCGGGCAGTGTGTGTCATCATTTATCAGAGCTGATAAGATGCCTCGATTTGCAGTGACGTTTATCTCTCAGCCACCAGCAAGAGCCAGATTGCAATGTCCAATTGCACTCCTCCACCTCATTTTACCTTTTATAACAATGAACAGCATAGTTTGCAAAAATATATTCAATTTTCTTTGGATATCCTCCTTTACCTGGGGCCAAGAACATGAAATAAAACTATAAACTATATAAATTGTTAAATTATATAGAAAAACTCATTCGCAGTCATTCGCAAATTAACTGTGTTTACCAACAGCAGTGTTAAGTGTTCCTGAGCCCATGTAGTGATTTCCTTTCACAAAGTGGTGAACCTCGCTCCATCTTTGCTTGTGAACAACTGAACCTTTCGAGGATGCCTTTTGATAGGCATGGGAAGTGGGGGGGCTACCGGGACTGCAGCCCCTCCTTGGGGCAGCTTCTTAGAATGTTAGATGCAGCAGTAATAGTTTTCTAGCTTTAAAGTTGATCTAAGCAGGCATGCTAACTTAAATTGATTTATCGTGTGTGAGTATGAAAAGTATTTAACTTCACGACATGCCATGGCTTTAAAACATTGGCTAACAGGAAATAATTTGTCAGTTGTTTACATTTGCGGTGCAACTTGATGCCAGTAGAACTTGATGCGGAACGCTACGGCTGATAGGTTACACAGACTCTCCAAATGAGAACACAATCCTTGTAGTTGGTGGTGTGTGTGTGTGTGTGTGTGTGTGTGTGTGTGTGTGTGTGTGTGTGTGTGTGTGTGTGTGTGTGTGCGTGTGCGTGTGTCTGTGTGAGTGTGTGGGTGGACCACAGCTGTTAGCCTAGTGATTGGTTGCATGTGTTGTTGCCATTGTCAATGTGACTGTGGCAATATAAATCACAAATAAATGATCTTTCAAGCTCTTGGGGGCCCTCTAGTGGCCACAGGAGCCCACAGACCCAAGACACAGGGACACTTAGTTCTCTTGTGTGTCTGTGTGTGACCCGTCTAACATCAAGTAAGGTATTGTAACAGTGCAAAGCAAAATTAAAACTGCACCAGTGACTACTTTTTTGTCAGCAATTGAAAGAAATGACAAGGTGTAATGTGAAAAGAGTGACCCATAGTGACAAACTCACACAGAATTAACAGAATGAACCCTCATTTCTGTGGAACATTGTAGCGTTTTTCAACTCATTACTTTGGTTTTACAACTTGCAGCTTTACTGCTTTACTTGGTTGACTCTTCCTCTCTCATCAGTCTCTAGTATGCATTGAGCAGAAAAAGAGCCAGATACTTCCCTCAGGGGTCGGTGGAGACCAAAACGGAGTTAAGACTAGACTGGACTTACCTTTGCCAGCTGGACAGAAGCATGACATCAAATAAATGCTAATGTTGATCTCGCTATGCCAATGCGACAGCTGTGCCTCGGGGGGTAGATTGGTCATCCACTAAACAGAAGGTTGTGTGAATGGTTATTGCTCCCAATGAGCAGATTGCACCTCGCATGGTAGCCTCTACCATCAGTGTATGGATGTGTGTTTGAATGGGTGACTGGCTTGTGTTGCACCATGCTTTTAGTGGTTGGTAAGCCTAGAAAAGCACTGTATAAATGTCTCCTGGATGCGTACGTAAGTAACTCTTTGCTAGCATGTTATCCATAGCAACTTTCAAAGGGGATAACATGCCAGCGTTTCAGCTGAATGAGATGATCCTCAGTATTTTTGGTTCATGCTGACTGTCACTGCAACGCCTGAGTCAAATGGACAGACGGGATCTTCATACTGTGCATATTGTGAGAAAACTCACTGGTTGGAAGCTCAGTTGTAAAAATCTGATGCCATGTATTGAATCATAATCTGATGACAGTTTGTTTATGTTGCCAGGCCACTGCCAATCAAATGTGATCAAACCACACCCACACAGTCCCAGAGCTAATCAGCTGAGCTTTAGAATGTTAACAACTCATCAGAAATAATACCTGAGGACGTTTCTCTACTGAACTGTGACTGTTGCTTATAAAGTCATGGATATTCTGTGTTATAGGGAATGCATTTTCAAGACAAAGTAGACATAAATTAGTTTATCATAATAATTCAATGTATTATTGTTGTGATTTGTAATTTAAAACACAATGCTGGGTTGGATGAATATTTTGTTCCTTTCACCACACAGGGGCAATATTGCTACATACAAGTATAAGTCAAAGCTCCTCATGAAAAGAGGTAGTTATACTCTGTGCTCTGTGCAAAAAGTACCACATGTTATACTGTGATCAAAGTTAAGATGACACAGAGCCATCTGTTAACCGTGGGCTGGCTTGGTGGAAATCTGTTCTGTGTGGTTTGTTTTACTTTCGTCAGGTGATTTGGAAGGAATTTGTAAGTTGTAAGAACAGGTTAAAGAGAGGCAATAGCTGGCTTTCAGCAAACATTGAGATAAAGAGAACAGAATTTTGATTTGAAACTGTGCTTTTATGATTTGAAAACCGACAGATAATCCTACAAGAAAGAAGATCTGGATCCACTTGCAGATGCACCCACATGCTCGCACACGTAGGCAGCATCTCATAAACGTATGCAAATGCAATTAGGATAGTTTTAATAATGTATGACAGCAGATCCATTTTTAATTCTGCCTAATTCAGACCTAATGGCACTTCCTGTGCCCCGTAACCTTGAAGGCACACACGAACACACGCCCACACAGACCATGCACGTCTGTGTGTCAGAGTGTGTTGAACATGCTTCGACGCTGCTGCACTGCGACTTGGCTGATATTCACACCTTTCACCATATCTGCTCTGCATATGACAACAGATGATGTGCATGATGATACGCACTGCATCTCATTTTGGACACACATCATATACAGCGGTTGACAGGCTGTGAAGTAATCCCACACTTCTATTTCCTACGACTCTTCATTTCTCCCCTCTCCCTCGGAGACTTGCTTTTTATCCTTCCATCTCAGCGCAATCTTTTAACAGTGAGCTGTTGTGCATTGTGCTTGCATGCTGTGTCACTCTCTGCAATACAGTTTCAATATCCTGTGTGATTCAATTCAATTTGCTTCATTAGCCTGGCATTCAAAGCAGTGTATTACTAAGTCTTTACATCCCCATGCAGCTCCCCCAGCGGCCCCCTCATCTCGTCCTCCTCCCTGTTGTTTCAAAACATCAAAGGTTAGATTAATCACAATCCTCAGAGGAGACAAATGACTGAGAGAAGTCTGCTCTTTGTTATGAAACCCTCGTCATGGATTTCAGCATAGCAGATATTGTAATATATTTTCATCCCACCCATGGACTCTAATAGTGCACTGTCTTGCTGTGTGCTTTGATGTCCCAGAGAGAATTGAGAGGGCCCCAGTGCTGCCACACAATTGAATGATTTCTGCTTTTATCATCCTTATGGAAGCCTTTCCGGGAAAAAAAAAAAAAAAGAAACTTAGCAGTGGTGTTACATGCATCAGTACCAGATGAACAGAAGTCAGAGAAGATTGCACATATAGAAAGAATACATGCTTCTCACATATACGCATACACAGAAAATTTTCTTACTCAAAAACTTGACAATTTCAGACAGAGGACAAAAGTTAGGTGACTGCCAGTCCATTATATGGTTTCTACACACTCACAAATAGTGTGCAGTCTTTTGGAGAGCAGAAAATAATAGGTCTGCAGGTTGAACAGCCTTGCTGTCAATAGACAAGGCCCTTTCAGGTGCCGCAGACACACTCTCAGAGCAAGGTACCGGTGGAGGCATATTCTGTGTTGAGGTCACCCTGTGCGTAGGCGTGTGCTGCTTCATACAAATGGCCAGATCTAAAAAAAAAAAAAAAAAAGCTCAGTGTGGTGCACATTTGTATCTTGTCATGAATGTATGCATGTACAGTTAGCACTCGCCTGTGGTTGTTTGTCCATTTATGCATGCTAAATGCCTCACTGTGCCTGACCATCATCACTCTACTGCACGCCTGCTTTGATCCGACCTATACCAGCCCACACCCAAGCCCATTCTCCTCACCACTTCCAAGGAGCATAAATCAAATCCCATGTTCCACCTCTGCATGTGTCATCCCATCCCCTGAGGAGAAATCTTGCAGTGCTGACCCCCACCAATCCATGTTGGTGCTTCCTCACCCATCCATCCCCAGAAAAGAGCATCCAGATAATCATAGGAAGAAAACATACTGTAGGCTCTTTGCCATCGCTCACTTTTTCTTGACTTTTTTCCCCTCAGGAAGTTTGAGCTAGAAAACAGAGAAGCGAAAGAAGGGAGTGACAATGCTAAATATTTCATGTTTTCCTCTTGGTAATTCCGTACGGTTGGAATGAGACCTCGTTTTCCATAGAAACATAAGCAACTGTGGGACTGATTGCAGGAGCCTGGGAAGCTCTGTGTTTCTCTCTATTTTTTGCTTCTCTGCTCTGAAATAGGCCTGGATGGTGATGCATAATGCATGGGGCTTCCTATGTGGAGCTGGAAAGGGCTGTGGGTCCTGAGGGATCAGCCTGGGAAAGGGTGTCCAGATTTTCATTCTGCAGTGTATGGCACGTCAAAGAAAGAAGATGGAGGAAAAAGATTACTTTGCCCTTTACTCACTCCTTTGTTTCTGTGTTAGTGGTACAGATTACTGTAAAACTCCTTTAAGTTGTTATTATTCTGGTTTTCTCGTACATCAGAGACACGAGCCAAACACTAACACACAGGATGCACAATTCATGTGCATCCTGTTTACAGAAATGTGGCATTTATATTTGCTTCGTGTATTAATGTGAGGAAGGTTAGAGTGTCCTCACGGCTCCACACAGATCTGATGTTTTCATCTGCTCCCCTTTTCTGATCTCTTCAGTAGAGTGGAGGCTTCGGCGGACGTTTAAGTCACACGCTTGTCAGTCTGTTTCCATTGCACTTTATCATGTCTCTCTTTTATTGATACCCCAGCATTTTCTCCCCAGCCAGATGTAAAAGCTCTTTTGTGATATTTCAACATTGTTTTTGAATTACCTGTGTTCCCACTCAGGTTTTTTGATGCACAAATTGAAAGTGCTCATAAAAACAGGAGGATGGAAGCGCGCTTACTTGTAGTCTATTATTTTCACCTGTTAGTGGGTAATTTTAGAGGTGGAGTGTGGAGGCTTACGTGAGCTTCACAGGCATGTTTGTGTCTCCCTATAACACATATTCATCTAACAAAAATAGAAAAAGCTCAAATTTCCACTTACCATCTGGAACTTTCCACTACATCTCAGGGTCAGTATTGGGGAGTTGCAACACTACAGGTAGGGGTGCCAGAGTAGCTTTTAGGCGGTATTGCCGCTTTAAATTTTGCATAAGCTTTCAGAAGCAAGCAGGGTAACGCAATAAAAGTCAGCATTGCTTCATCTTAGTTTTTCTTGAAGAAAATAAATGACACAAGAATCAGAAATGACTGACATGTTGCTTCAAGACACACATAGACATCTGTGGGTGCACCTCACTGTCTTCTGATGCAGGAGGAATCTAGCAAGCAGCCAAGCTCCCCTGCTGGATGTACCTGGGTCATCTTGAGTTGCAAGAGGATTAGCTATCGTACTACCTTCAACAAACTTTAGCATCCATTTTTCCAGTGAAGAATAGCTTGTAGCATCATAATTTCAAAGTAGCTTCTCCAGCACTGTTCATGGTCATCTTCAGCATATGGAGCAAGCTCAGGTTTTATCATGTGACCTTAGTGTGGCTGCTCGGTTGGGTGTAATAATATATCATATTGTTTATGAATTTCCTTTTCCTGTGCATGCTCTCCTGCTGTTAGATTACACATCATTACCATACGCATCTTTTACATCATATTGTGATATGTTGTATCACTTTACCAATCAAGAGAGCGAACAGTTTTATAATGTCTAAAAAAATGAGCCTGAAAATGAGCCAGCCAATATATTTAATGTAATCTTATGTATTTGCTAAACATTTCTCAGCAAATACTTAACAGTACAATGGTATCATTCTGTCTTTGTCTCTGCTTTCCAACCCTTTCCAGCACACTGGTTGTGCAGGTTTGAGCGAGGCGTGGAGAGGAGCTGTTGGTGGGAATGAAAGTCTGTTCTGCTGAGACAGTTGGTTGCCAGTCCATCTGGATAGAGACGGAAAGCGCTCCAGTTGTCACAAACACTGTGCATTTCTGTCTGTGCCCTCTACAGCAAACACTGATGCGGAGAAAAGGAGGGAAGAAAGAAAGACAGGAGGCAGGAACGGGTGAAAAAAGTAACGTGAAGGCAGTCTCCCAGAAGAGAGAGGGGAGGCAGAGATAAGTGAAACAAGGAGTGGATAAAGGTAAGAAAAGAAAGAAACAGGTAGATTGTTACATCACGTTTATTTCTCCGTAAGGCTTGTGAGCATCGCCACTGCCTCTGATGTGAGGAGTGGGAGTGGAATGAGAAAACTTTGGCCCAGGTTCACGTCTAATTTCTCTTAGTTACTTGGCCTTTCCGCTTCTGAAGCTTTCAATCTCAGAAGCCTTCAGGGGGTCCAGATTATCTCTTTCGTTTGGAGAAAATGAGCTGAGCTGGAAGCTACATTACCTCCCCTGCCTTATGTGAGCTCATTTTTCCCACACCACCATTAGCTCGCTAAAGTCATTTGGAGATTCACTGTGGAGTGTTTCCATGTTCATCAGTAAGTGCCTGGCATTCCTTCAGTCAATTATCTCCAGAACTGTCTCTGTGTGATAATTCACGCCTCAGGCCTGTGTCTCTGCGCCAGGATGGATATACAAGGGACACTTTGATGGAGGTTTTGAGTAGAGATTTCAAACTCAGACTGGGATGCAGTCAATACTGCTCCACTCACACTTGAGCCTGGGTGAAACAACACGAGCAGCATTATTTAAAAAATAAGCTGTAAGTAATGCAGAGTTAGCAAGTGGTTCAATTGTAGTGCCTACATTTTTATGTTTGAAGAAAAACAGAAACCAAACAAATGAAGTGAAATTAATATTCTGTTGATTTGTGTGTGTTAGCAAGGATATTTGCCTTTGGGATTTGGGATGTGTGTATGGATGTATGGCCTGCAAACTCATATTAGATTAGCTCATTGCGGTTGTGGCCACTATAGTATTTCTTGGTGGTGCTACTTCACGGCAATAACTACATTTTTATTTGCTATGCAGTGTTTTGTAGCTGTGCACAGTCTCCCAGGTGACAGACCATTATGCATGATACACAACACATGCATGCAGGAGGCCTATTTTGTGCTATATTTTCATTATACATACATGAAAAAGCAATCAGATTTTAAGCAGGCAATCTTCGACACATTAAAGACTAATGGCATCCAGCTTTGGCACTGCTATCAATCTGTATTTGTGCCTCCCAAATCAGGGTTTTAAGTTACAATCCTTAAGATTTCACTCCTAGTTGATTTGGCAAGATTTGTGCGATGGCAGCACCAAGTGCAAATTAATTATCCAGTCCCAGAGTTCCATTCAGAATGACACAAAGTGCATCATGCCATGGGTACACACTCCTTGAGTTGGTACTCGGTCAGAAATTCAGCAGAAGAAGAGCAACTGGCGCATACAGCTCTGCCAAAGTGCTGTATGCCAAGAAGATGCATCCAACCTGTGTCTCCTAGAAATGACATTTTTAGAGTACTAATTTGCAACAGCAGATGCAATATGGAGGAAATATAATGCAACATGGATCATGTTTCTTTGTTATCAACGTACTGAGGAAACATTAATTATGTTACAGTATGTGCCAAGTCACAAAGTGTTGAAGGCATCAGTGAAACGCTCACTGACAATGGATTCCAATTGGTTTCTTGCAACATCTGCTCTTGCAATACAACATCTGGTGGTAGAAACTGAAGCATGACTAAATTTTATTGTCATGTTTAGGCACCCACATCACTGGGTTAAGGTTAGGGAAAGTCTCAGCGACATATTGAAAAACTCTGCAGCGTTTTTACACTTTAATGATGTTCTTAAATACTCACAATATCTCTGTAACTCAGGGGTGCCCAAATTTATACATACAGATATGACTATATATCTATTATCACATGATCAGAGTTCCATAATTCACCTGAGGACACTTTAAGTCTCTTGGTCTCTGTCCAGAGTGGAAGAAGCACAGAAGACATTAATGATTGATTATTGATTGATTGACCCCACTGTATAACCAGTACTGAGATGAGGTTACAAATGATTTAGTTGAATGGTATCCATAGTAACAAAAATCCTCGGTCCCCCAAAACACCTACAGTAGACATAGAAGTCCACATTTTATGACCCTTCTACAGCCCTTTATGTCCCTTATGTCTCTTTACACTCAACATGCATGCTTTGATGTCAGCATAGTAAACTCATCCATCAAGGATATAGTAATTGATTTGGTGTCTTCTGTACCTTCTCATATATTGCCCCTACTCTGTTTTTTTTAATCTGTAAATGAAGCTGCAATAAAAAGGCGAGACAATAACTGAATCACAAAAGACGGCACCTGAACCTTGTGTGATTCATTGCTCCCGAGCCGAGTGATGAGTTTCGAGGCCTGTGTGTGGTGCTGTTAGCTTCAAGCAGCATTAGTCATGCTGAGCTGATTCTATGTTGTTGTGGTTTATTGGGTTCAAGGCTGCATTGTTTTTCCATAGATTATCATGCGGTTAAAGTGGCACATCAAACAAGCGAAAGGGGCTTTTAAGTGTCACTTTGTGGGTCTTGACTAGAATTGGTTATTCAGCTGTTTTGTATAGACTTTTAAACCTGGCCTTCGGTAACTGCTTCTAACCTCACTTTTCTATCTCTCCCTGGCCCAGGCCACACTGTCTCAGCTAACATTTATTGCCAGTTATAGACCCTATGAATAATTGATCCCGATTCTATTTAAGATCCTGACGAGGACAAATGGTACGGGGCTGCACTGGCCAATATTTTTCCCTCCACTGCCCTAATAGGAGTCCTCTTTACCCACACTACCGCAGTCATTTTTCCTGCCTTTCATATTCTCTCTTGTCTTCCCCTTCGTTTCCTTTTCTCTTAGTGCACTGTACCTTCGTCCAAGTCCCTGACACTATTTTAAGAACTGGAATCATTCCAGACGGTACGCAGGGTATTAGAGAGGCGTAGCTGCAGCACCATGACAGATGATGCCAACATTGGCCAGTAGTAGATTGCAGGCTAAGGATTTATCTCTGTGGTTCTGTGGTGGACTGGCCCTTTAGTGTCATAACCAGGGAGATCATTTGGAAACAACGACACGGGACCATAGAACATCTAATGGCGATATGAGCCAAACACCACGATCAATGCTTATCTCATTGGGCCTTTGTGTCTGTGGAGGCAGTCCAATTTATTAAATATGTGTGCGTATGGACATGTGTGTGTACATGTGTACATTGTGTGGCTGGAGCAGAGAGGTACAGTGCATCATCCACATGAGTGTGTCATCGTGCTGACCATTGAACGGGCTGGATCCAACTTCAGAATGGCAGGTCATTAGACTGTGTACATGCTGCAGGCGGAACAGAGGCTATGGATCCAATAAACTGTAATGGACACACATACACACACATATAGGTAGGTGTGTGATTCACTCTAGCACCAGCCATAATGAGCAATTTACCCCATGTTGTAGCAGTTATCTTGCTCCTTCTACTGTGAAATCACTGGATGAGTTCAGTAGAACACAAGTGTTTGAAATCTCTCACTATCAAGTATTCCGGCAGAAGTTACTTTGGCCAAATGCTGCCTGTTTCTGTACACTCTTCAGACTGCACTGGCATTTGCTCAGCGGTGAGATGGGAGATGTAAGAGTGATGTGAAAAGAAGATGGCACACTGACAGAGCTCAGGAGCTTGGGCTTTGTGAAAAGCAAACCTGCCAGTATCACTCACTGACAGCTGGAATCCTGCTCTCACACTATGGTGTAAATACAGAGATGGCTACACTGATGAGTTACATACAGAGACTTGCTCTTCTTGTTAGTCTCTTGTCAATCTCTCCCATCAAACTTTCTCTTTTCCTGCTCTCGTCTGTCTTTATCATCTGTGTCATTTGCTATTTTTTGCTCAACTTGTGCTGCTCCAGCTCTTGAACGGCATCTCTCCATCAAAGATTCCCATACATTAAGACGTAATATGAGAGCTCTATAAAAGTAATTTGAAGTGGGCAGACAGATGAAAGGCCTGAGAAATAGATAAAGGGCTGGCTGTACCCAGGGTTGATTTAATATAGGGAGATCTATCTGAACCTCCGCTCTGCTTTGTTCTTCTTTGCAGAACACATTCTGCAGGATGAGAATGGATCAAAACAAATGATGCATGTTTCATTCAGAAATAAAATTCACATTATATGTTTTTACACTGATGTCCTATTTCATCTTAATATCTTTGGTATTGTAAAGGATGGTATTGACAGTGGACTCTACCCAGCGCTTCCATATAATAGTGGGTTAACTTCCCCAGCTGTTTCTTTAAATTTACTTGTCATGCTGGGGTACTCAGCCTGTGAGAAACACCTCTATAGTGCCGTCTGTTGCTCTGGTGAAGCTTGGTAAAGTCTGAGAAAATAACCTTGATGATGTCATGCATGAAAACTATCAGTCAACCAGCACAGCATCCCTTCGATTCAGGTCCAGGGGCTGGCATCAGACTGGTCCCTGGTGTTAGGCTCATCTTAATTTTGCTCTTAGATTTGTCTGAGACGGTGTCTCAACTCTGCTGCAGTCTGAACTGGGTCTGTCATTTCATGCTTTGTATTGTCTCTTTGCTTTAGTCGCACCAAGAAAAAGTCCTTGTGAGTGCTGAATTTTTTCATTTTCTGACTTGAACTGAATGGAGCTGAGATGTTTGTAAATCAATACTTTTTTCAAACAAAAAAGACATGGCTGACCAAGTAACCATGTCTTTTAGTTTGAAAGAAGTATCGATTTACCCAGGAGTCATAGAAAATTAGTCCTACTTAAAATGATCAAGAAATAGACAGTTTCGTGCAGTAGTTGACAGTCTGACGATTAGATGGTCTGAGCTACAGCCAAAGCCAATCTTTATAAAAGCAGCCCCATATCTGACAATTCCACTCCTGACGAGTCTAATGCCAATGCTCAGTACCAGTGCAGGTTCCTTAACCACAGAGAGGCTAAAAGAATGGGTGTGGAGGTTGGGGTGATGGATGATCGTGCTTTACGTCACAGACCTGACATTAACATTTGCCTTTTTATTAACCATAATCACAATCCATCCCTATCCTTAACCATAACATAGCTGCCATGCGCTGATATTGTAGAAAATGAGAATTTTAAAAGTGTTGGCATTGAAATTAGAAAAACGAGGGATGTTGCAGAATCTGCCATGTTCTTTTCTGCTGTTATGGTTGATTTAACAGCAAGCCTGCTTGACAAACAGGATGCTGTTGCCCAGACAGGAAGGCTCCAATAAAATATATGACAGGTTGCAGTTTGAGAAATGTAGAATTTGTTGATTTTGTAGCTTGTCCCACACTAAAGACTAAAAGTCAGGATACGTTGGCATCTGCTGCTTTGGTCCTATTATCATGTAAGTGAAATACTAAATTGCTGGAACTACAAAAAAAGAGGCTATGGTTCATGGACACCAGTGGAATGGGCAAATGCCTTGGATTTATACATTTTGGTGCTGAGTTTGAGTTTTTAAGCGCTGTGCCTACACAAGTTAATAAATCAAAACTAAAGAACCAAAATGTTTTCTCTGACCAGCGACTCATTCCATTTTTCCATTTTCCATTCAGAAAAAGCCAATTGAAGTGCAAAAACATTTCTTTGCATATATTTCACAGACAGAACTCTTGAATGTGACATATCTTACTGTACAGAAGATCTTAATTATCCTCTCAAGCTCTGGAAATAATCATCCATGTTTTTGCCCCCGTCCATCTTCATTATTGTAATTCACTGTTTACCAGTTTCTCATCTGTTTCTCAGCTACAGTTGGTCCAAAATGCAGCTGTTAGACTTCTCACTAATACATGAGGCAGGTCACACATTGCATCACTGTTGGCCAATGAAATAATAATATATTGAATAAAAATAGTCGGGCAGGTCTCGGGTCGGGCAGGTCCAAGACCAAAAACATGCTCATTAGGTTAATTGGTGACTCTGAAATTGTCCTTAAGTGTGAGTGTGAGTGTGAATGGTTGTTGTGTATATGTTGCCCTGTGATCGACTGGCGACTGGTCCAGGGTGTACCCCGCCTCTCGCCCGTTGACAGCTGGGATAGGCTCCAGCTCCCCCGCAACCCCGAAAGGGATAGTCAGGTAAAGACAATGGATGGATGGATGAATAAAAATATTATAATCGCTTATGAAGCACTTCACTGGCTGACCCCACTTATTATTCCTGAAGTATATATACTTTGTTATGTGCACTTTGTTCTGTGATGTGTAATTTCCATCTCTGTAGTTTTTACTGTATTTTTTGTATTTGATTTCTGTGTCTGCCTTCTGTGTAGTTTTTATGTTTTTGTAGCTTTTATTTTTTATATCATTATTTCCTGCTCTAAGACTATTTTTTCCTCAGTCTTTGCATTGTGCAGCACCTTGTAACTCTTGTTTCAAAAGGCATTTCCTACATTTTACTTACTTAATTCTGTGGCTTTCACAGCAACTCAACCCTTACTAGGTAAAACTGAAGCGCTGCACAAGCCAGATAATAATTAATCTACAGAAAATACTGGATCCTTGGATATCTGTGGAGTTTGAAAGTGAAGGTGTTCTCTTTATTGGCCTCAGTGCAGAGAAAACAGCCTTCAAAAACATGCTGGAGTATAACCCTGCGAGAAAAACTTCTGTGCACTTGGGTACGCCATGTACACATGACACACTTTCACATCCCCCCTGTGCTCAGTCAGTCATAGAAAATGCACATATTTTTATTCCATGTCACTTCCCAACAATAGACCTGCCTACACTTGTGTCAGAGTGATTATCACATTCAGTTTTTCACCGTTATGAAACTCGTTCAAGTGACTTCTCAGAGCCCGGTGCTAATCACTAGACCTTTCTGTTACCTCATCTGAGAGACAAAGAGGAATTATGCGAAGCAGCTTCATTTGCATGCTGAGTGCTTTTGAAGAAAAAAAATACTCTTGTGGTGATCACACCTTGAGTTTATTCAAGTTGGTCCCAATCATTGTCAGTATTGCATTTCTTCATTTTGCATGTTCTTAGACACAGTCCTGAATCAGCGCTGCTGGGAGTGTGAATGTACCTGCAACTGTTCATTTCACCGAAATATCTGTACTGTTATCTGTACTTGGACGGTCCATTAAAGGGGACAAGCATTCGCTGGAAGTTCTTAGAAATTAGAAATGAACGTTTCTGTCTGTTTATGTGGTCCTTACATGTATGGGCTTAGCTGCTCGCAAAATAAAATCAAAATAATATAATATCTAGTCTAATAATAGAGCATGATTTATAGTCCATGTACTCAGTATGATTAAAAGCTGGTCCGGGTGGAATAAATGATGGAAATAGAGCATCAGGTTTTAACAGTGGTAAGATACAAGTTGTAATATTATTCATATTGCTCTTTTATTTATTAATTGGAGGCGGGGAAGTCAGTATAATGGAGGATGGCCCATCTGAAAACAGTTGGTTTCAAGTGTTTGTGGTGAAAAAGATGACAACGCTCATGACAAAAGATTTGGCTGTATAATCTAATGAAAAAATAAATTAACAAACAAAATTGGTTGCGCATGCAATGACAAAAAATAAAGTTTGATGTGTTTATGACAATAAATAAATAAATACATAAGACTACTAACAACATCTTGGCCCTTCGCATGCACTTTTAAGTCAGTCCCTAACTTCAGCCCAATGCTCAATGTGGATTGTAAGGTACAGTAGAGAAAGCAGAACAAATCAAAACAACACCTGTGCAGCATAAGTCAGACTTGATCCTGCACTGACCAACAAATCTGGTGCAGCTTTGTTGAATTATTGTCATGACTTCTATCCCACTCTTGCTATCAGGTTTATTATTTTGCCCATTACCTGCACACCTGCCACTTTTTTACCTCTCCTGTCATTCTAGACCTGCGCCCTCACCTTAGAAGTCCTCAGCTCCTCCCACCACTCCCTGGTCACCTGATCTCCAGCTTCCCACACACCTGCCAGCCATTTCCCTAATCAGCCCCCTCAGTATACATAGCGGCCATTTTCCCTGTTTCTCCTGTCACATCATTATTGTGCTTTTGTCTTTGTGTCCTGCCAACCTTCTTTCTGCCTGTCTGCTTAACACTCTCTGCACCTCTCATTATTTCCTTTAGCCCCTTGTCCTCTTTGTTTACATGTCTGCAAATCTGCACAGGGAAAGTCTGCTGCTAGCTGTTTCTGTTTGCACTGGACACACAACAATCACCTGGATTACTTTTGATACCAAAGAAAAACTGATGTTCATGAACCAAGCCTGAAGTTGTAAGTAGCTCCCTTTTTATGTGATTTCTAAATGGATTTATGGATGTTTACCGTCAATGGACAATGGATTCAGTGGAGTGCACTGATTCTAGCTCTACGTGTATAAAGACTGTGTGGCTGCTCTGTGGTTACAGAGTTGCTTATTCAAAAGTAAATTAGGTGAAAATGGAGGCATATATACCTGCATGCTCCCTCATCTCTGGTTGCATCTTGTCTGGTTTTCTTTGTATTTCTGTTGTTATAGCTCATGAAGTTGCAAAAAAGATATATTTCCATTCAGCAACTTTTGTTTTTCTGACATATTTTACCTGCAATATGAGACAGATTTCAGTCACTGACCCACTGTAACAAATTCTCATTATGAATTTTCCTCTGTGGGCCTAGTTAGCTGGTAAGTGGAGTGACACTAATGAGAACCTTGGCAGGGTGGTATAGGACTAGATGTTTAGTGAAAGAGCAGTGAAATCATTTTTATTCTTTTCATTCTACTCACAAGAAGCTTGTCAATTTGAAGATCTATATTTTATATTGTTGTGGTTATTTGGAGCACTGTGGGCTTGAAAGGTGTTGTTTGTGACTGTACAGTACAGATATACGAGACCAAAGCAGTAAACACTTTTTTGGGGAAAAACAAAATCACTCCAAACACACTTGGCATGAAGGGAAATCTTACCCAGAGATGCCTTTTTATTAGAAGCAAATCCATGCTCTTTGCACTAGTTTCATCTTTGTCTGTGGGTCCCTCTGAGCTTGTTTATTTATAGAGCCATCTGCATGTAGACATACATGCTTCCATCTTCTTCAACCCGCCTCTCTCCCCTCACTGCTGCAACCATGCTGGATTCCAACCTGTCAGAATATTTTGGGTGCAGTTGTGACAACCGTCTCTCCTCCGGCACCCATGTGGGCTGGTGTGTGTGCGCATGTTTGAGTGTGAGTGTGAGCATGTGGCAATGCGATAAAAGACAGATGTCAGACCTAAACACAGATAGCATGGAGAAGAGGAGAGGAGGAAGCGGACCGGCCTCAGCCAAGTCGCTTAGAGTGGGCGGAGAAAGAGAGAGTCAGAGATAGCGGCACAGTGGCACATGTATAATTGACAACCCATGCCTCCTCTCCATAGAGTTTATGACATTTTCTCTCTGTAATCTACTTTTCCTGGCCAGTGCAGAAGATGGTAGTGGGCTGGGCTGTGAGTCGGCGGCTTGGATGGAAATGGCAGAGCAGAGCATAAGCTTGGCAAGGAGAATGTGAAGGGGAGAAAATGCCAAGGCAGCCTTGACATTTTTTTTCCTTCAGTGTTGCACTTTTACCAAGAAGCAGGTCTGTCACTGATAAAAGTAGTGAGGATGGAAGGCATTGGGGTGAGGAGACACTGTGCCAAAGCCAGCGAGGGTATTTTGTTTCAGCATTGTGGGTGGGTTCTAAATAGGTGTTGATGTGAGTGATGGGAAGGAAGAGTGAAAGTGAATAACAGAGGAGGAAGTGCCCAGGGTTCGGTGTTGCTGGTTCACTGCTGAATATATTTTTCTCCACACTGGAGATGCATTGCAAAGTTAGTGGGTGAGCATATGCATGTGTGAAAGACAGATTCTGATTTATTATCACTTGGGTCTTATTACCATCAGTCCTGGCAGTTATAATTACAATACACATTAAGATAATTGCTGAGGTTTGGCAATATTGTTGCAACAAAGTGCAACGGACAAAGAAACGCATCAGTCAAACATCAACATGTTACTATTGTCATTGTGTGCATGTTAGCATGCTAAGATTTGCATTTAGCTTGAAGCACTGCATCACCTATGTGAGTTATGTCTCCCTACCTGCAGTTAATTGGTTTGTCTCTCTCCCATCCTCTTAAAATTGTAAAGGTGTCAGATTTGTTTGTGGTATTTTTTTTTTTAACTCTAAAGTTGATTCACCAAAAGTCATTTAGGCAGCTGCTGTCTTCCTCTCTCCATGTGCTGCCGTGGCTCATATTGTTTTGCTGCTTTCTCTTTGCTTTCTCTGGTTCTGATAATAGCCTGCCAGAATTTCCTGTAATTGGTCAGAAAGTCCAAAGCAATAAAAATCACACAAAAAACAAACCAAATCATGGTTCCATCTAAGACTACCTCATTTCGTTGGACCAAGGTTTGGCTTTGTGGTCTGGACCTTGGTCCTGGTGAGGTTTCACACCTGTAATTTGGTTTAGACCAAACTGAAAAGTCAGAAAGTCTAGACCAAATGAGGTTTTAGTCCTGTTAAACCATGAACTTAAACTTTCATAAACAATGAACCACAAAACCAAGTACAGTAAAGCAATTCTTATCATCCTAATGTAAAGTCTATGGGTCCATGCACAGTGAGCCGCACCACATCCAAACAGGCAAGAAGAGCTTTTTGGTTTATGCTCTAAATGAGCGATTCCTTTGATCTTTTTCTTAGAAATGGCCACCATTTGTATTAAGTTCTCATAAGACATCCAAACTATGAAAATAAGACCCTTGTTGTATGAACCTGGGATATGCCTGTAATTCCATTTGTTTTGTTTTTTTGAACTTTTTTACCTAGTCAAAAGCATTTATTTATTTATTTTTGCTCAGCAGAGATGAAGTCTGCTGTAGGTCACAGTCACCTTGCCTCATGGTGCTTTAAAATGTCACAGTTTGCTACCATCAACATTGTGGCCACCACTTAAATCAGCTCATGGACCTTGTCCTGTAAAATGCAACAGCATGACCAAATGCACATCATTCCCCTATGTGGACAGTGATTCACATGTGCATCCATACAAACACAGAAACACACAAATGAATGCTCCCCAGTAGGGAAAAAAAATAAAACAAAACAGAGCTATATTCCAACTAGCTCTAACACACACACACACACACACACACACACACACACACACACACACACACACACACACACACACACACACACACACACACACAGAATAATGTTTCTATCATTTCTTGGAGACTAAGCATAACAACTACTTGTCTAAACCTAACCTTGACCTAAACCTAACTTTAACCAAGTCTTCACCCATAAATGTTATAAGGACTTGTGTTTTGTCCCCATAAAGAAGGCAAGTCCCCACAACGTGACAGAAACATTTCCGCCCACACACACAGACGCACACACACACATACACCCAGAAGCTGTCCTTCTTACTTTCTGCAGGGCTCATCTGAAAGCATGGGACACCCCAGAGAAACAACGAGACCCAGACACATCAAGTAGATAAACAAGATTCTTTCTTCCTCCATCTCACTTGTCTTCTTCTCTTCAGTCTACCTTTCCGTCTCTCCATCTCTCTCACACCTACCCAGACTCACTTTCTCTCAGCTTGTTTTGTTTGCTATTCCATGCATTGGAATATCTCTCACCTCTCATTAGCAGCTTCCTCTCAGCTTGCACTTATTCTCCATCACCTGTTCCTCTTTTCACAACATTACTGCCTAAGCTCCCAATTTTCACTCACAATCTTCCCCTCATTCCTCCTTTCCCTATCTTGAATCTAACTCACCTTTCTAAATCTAAATCACCTTTCTAACCATCCAGCTAAGAGTGCAGTGTTTTTGTACCATGCTGTTCCACATTATGGCGAACAGTGTTCAACTCCCCCATGTCCCTCAGTGCTGCGGTCTCAGGGAATTTTATGAAGCAAATTGAGCAGGTGGAGGTAGGTAAGGATGTTGCTTTTTCCCCATTTAAATGCAGCTGCTTTTTTCCAGGTTAACAATTAAATTATCCAGTGTGCCTAATTAACATAAGTGGTATGGTGAGCAATTAAAGCTTCCCTTTGTAGCACAACCTACAGGAACAAAAATTACAAGGACAAGTGAGTGATGAGTTCCCACCTCATCCTTGTTTTGTTTCTTGTTTGTAGTCTTGCCTGAGTGCAGCTTGTCTTTATGGATGCATATTTATAAATGTCTTGGAGGCATGAGCTACATGTGATTTTTAGCATAACATTCCCTTGCAGGCATGGATGTACTGTGCAAATACACTAATATGAGCCACCCGCTGACAGCAAATCTACTGACGCTGCGTCTGTGTGCACATGCAGACACACACACACACACACACACACACACACACAGACACACAGACAAATGTGAAAGAAATGAAATTTCTTATGAAAGCAAACATGTTAATCGAATAAGTTCAATTTTCAGACCAAAGTAAAAGGCTTTGCCCCCTGGCTGACTGGAAAAGGTTATTTGATTTTTGAATATGAAATGATTTTCTCCCTTGTGTTCTCGCAACATGTCCTCTGCGATTCTGTGATTGGCTCAGCTTGACTGAAGGAAGTAATTTACACGACAGTAAATCATTCTATTTTGTTAATAGAAAATAGGCAGCCCACCTCCTCAAGTCTTTCATTGTTGCAAAAGTAGGGCAGATAAATGGACCACACTTTTATAGCTCTTTTAACATAAAAGCAGTACAAATAACTTTGCAGTGTCTCATATTCACCCTCACATAATGACAAGAGCGACATGCAAGGTATTGGCCTATTCTTCAAAAGCATCTTGCTTTTTGCTTGTTCAAGGACACGTCAGTATGCTTACCGGAAAGATCTCAATTGAACCACAAACCCTGCATGTGACAAACATCCTGTTGTAGCACAAGGGTCACTGCTGCCTCTGTGAGCAAAAGCAAGAACAGGCACACACTTCAGTTCTAGTCTGTACCATCCTTCTTTATAACACAGGTTTGCATACATCTGATTCTGCAAATAAAATAGCAATAAACAACCTGAAGCCTTGTAAGTGTAGAATTCAGCACAGTCATCATAATCACTAATCTTAGAAACCAACATTAAACCAAAATAAACGATCTTCCCTCAGGGTCTTGAACACAACTTGCACCTATGCTGCTGCTATACATGTGAATTCCTTAATCTAAATTACTTAATCAACAGGGATCACTCGTAATGGACAGCCTAAAAGAGAAGTATCATAAGATCATACTGTAAGATAGTGACTTTCAGCTCATTCTTTAGCTGTCTGGCTGCAAGTTGACCATTTTCTTTCACTCTCACCGCTCTCATAGACTTGTTTTCACCCACAGCAGTCAGCTGTTTTTCATTGAAAACATCTGGATTGGGAAAGTTGCAAAATGCTCCAAAAACACCTGGAACATTCCACAGGTAAACAGGTTCATTGGTGACAGGTGATAGTATCATGATTGAGTATGAAAGTGGCATCCTGGAAAGGCTCAGTCATTCACAAGCAAGGATGGAGCGAGTCACCACTGTGTGAACACATGACTGTATGAAGGATGTTAGTACATGGGCTCAGGAACACTTTGTAAAACCATTTGTGACAGCATGTTTTTATTTACCTTATTTCACATAGCATCCCAACTTCTTTGGAATCAAGGCTGTCCAGACCGCTAGCAGGTGAACATAGTGGAGCATGTGGCAGCTAAAGAGCCTGGTATTTCCCTCAGGAGTTTGAAAACCAAAAACAGAACTCAAAGAGAGTGATTATTTGATTCCAAATTGGGTTT
The DNA here is from genome assembly GCF_039877785.1 of Chaetodon trifascialis. Taxonomy (NCBI): domain Eukaryota; kingdom Metazoa; phylum Chordata; class Actinopteri; order Chaetodontiformes; family Chaetodontidae; genus Chaetodon; species Chaetodon trifascialis. Next base: position 7,439,134 of record NC_092064.1, on the reverse strand, counting down.
ATCAGTGAATGGTAATGTATCTCTTTATCTGCTTGATGTTAGCCACCGCTAAACAAACTCTCCACATCAACTTAAAAGGCGATGATGCATCAAAGATGTGTTCACAGCTTGTTTCCATTGAACCAAGCAGCCAAAGGTGGAAAAAAAAGAAAAGAAGGAATTACAGGTTTAATATTCTGTTGGTTTCCTTATTAAAATTCTCTCTTTTGTCAGTAATTACAATCACATAATTAATACTCACATTATAATCTGTGATGGCCTACATGCCACCTACATTAACTATGGATCAATTATCAATTCAACCCTGTTGCTTTCTTCTTTTAAGTGAAAGAGCTGTTTCAGATAACCAGCTGAGGAAAGAACACAAAAAGGGAACGGGGCTCCAATCCTGCTCTGCATCCACAAGGAGAAACCAGGCTTCATTTCAGGACACTTACGAGTCTTGCTAAATTGTACAAAGTTGCAACCATGACCACTGGTCACTTCGTCCCATTCCATTTTTGAAGCATCTCAGGAGTGTTGTTGCTCTTTGTTTAGCCCAGCAGGCAATGCTCAAGATTGCAGTGCTCTCCTCTATTAAACTCGTTTGTTTCTATTGACAGCTTTATTATAGCTTTCCACTCATTTGCATAAGTAATCAGCCCATACTTTCAGAACCTGTTAACTTTCAAGATGGCAGCCACTAATTGGAAAAGGGAAGGCAATAAAGCACCGTTTGAGCTTGAATTTCCAACTTCCTCTCTTTGCGTGGGACTAATAAAGTGAGGTCCCCGCAGCTTGGGACAGATTAACTTGTTTTGTTTTGTTTTTTTGTGGCCTCAAATGAAACATGTGAAGCGGGTTAATTGCCTTGGCCCAGCTGGTAATGGCAAAGAAATCGTCTAAGGCATGTAATCTTTTCAAATCTGTGGCTCTTCCACAATGCTGACTTCAACAGCCAGGGGAGGGAGAGTGACAGGCAGACAGAAAGCAGCCTCACGCTTGACAGCCGTATTGACTTGCTGCTTGTTTACAACGGTGATATTTACCTGATTGAAGCAGCAGAGGAAGAGAGAAAAAATTAATTTGCCCATATTCATAACGATCTGGGCTTGTCAAACACTTGCTATCTGGCCGTATGCACACACACACAAAAATGCGTCCACAGCCCTATGGGTCACTGTTCAGTCACTTTCAGACTACCAGCCGCATACTGATGCTGGCGTGAACACGCGTACACACATGCACGCACACGCTTGCTCTGCAGGCCACAAGAGCACGGCTCATTGTGACTCCTGCCGTTGCAGAAATGGAAATTTTAATGAAGTGGGCACAGCAGTGGTTGTCTCCTCACCCTTCCTGGTGCGGGAGAATGACACTCTATCCACACTGCCCAAAAATGGACCAGTGATTTCATTAGAGATAGAGGCAAAAACTCCAGTCAGCCTATCCCCTAATAACCCCAGCCCTCTTTGTGCATACACATACCATGTGGAGGGAGAAGTGAATAAAGAACTCATTGACCTTGTTCATTCCTGCTCAGCTTTTATTCACTTATCTGTCACTGCTTTTCTTTCTCTGACTGTCGCCTGTCTTCTTTCTGTCATGTTACTGGACAGACGAAGGGCAGGTCTGCGTTTCCTTTTTTAATCAAAGAGCTGAGTCACTTTCAGAGGAGTCCAGTACAAACCTGCGAATATTTTGATGGTGAATAGATTTTGCTTGAACCGTCATACTTTGATTTGAAAAGTCTTGTATAAATAAAATCGCAGTAAAAGTTGGCACAGTAGTTGTGGTTGTGTCAAGTCAAGGTTTGTTTATACAACCCGTCTTCAAAAGAAAGCTGCATCTAATTGGACCTGGACTGAGCCATGAACAATCAATAACAAAACAGTTATGCGATGCCACAAATGAAATATGACTGTAAAATAATACAAAGACAAAGGATTTCTTGCTGCAAACAGAACAGGCCTAGATCCAAGGAAGGATGTTTTGATGTTTCTGTTTTGGTCTTCACTGACTCCTGAGGGAAATATCTGACTCTTTAACTCTTTAATGCTGCATTAAGTTCATTAGTTTGAACTGCTAACTTTATCTGTCTGTTGTTCTGGGTATTATCAGAACTATTTGCTGAAACCATCTGCCTGGTGCCATAAACATCACATGAAAACTCCAAGGCACTCTCTTTTTAAATAATTAAAATGCCATTATTGTCAGAGCAGGATCATGTTAGACCTTTAAGTGAACTCTGACACTTTTCGGCATCAAGCGTCCGTCAAGGAGCCAAACAAATCTCAAGGAACAAATTGCACTGGAATCGTCCACTTGAACGTCGTGTTGCTGCCTGCACAGGGTGTCGACATTAAAACTCCAGCGGATAGCATCATTTTGGCCCACAGTACTCCTCAAAACTGATTGAAAGAGCAACACAGTGAATGCAAAAGGTACAAAAAAACAAATCTTTACAGAAAACAGTAAAATCTATGTCCTCACTTAGGACTGAGGGACTGATTAATAGCATGTAATTTGTCAATCCCATTGGTTCAGTTTCCTTTGTCTGTCACCTTTTTGTATCTATAAGATGGGATGCCGTTAATGCAAAAGGCTTAAAATGTTGAGTGGTTTACTGCTATAAAAGCCCAGATAGATAGTGTCTACCTATGGTACCTATCTATGGTAGTTCACATTCCCTCCACGAATGACATCTTTGTGTTCTGTAGCCTTTCCTGAAACAGCTCACTGTTCTACCAAAATAAACTTTGCAGCTGGGACATTCTAGCTTATAGATAACAAACAAGGTTTAACAGTTAAAGAAGTGATTAATGGTGAACTCCTTCTGAGCTGTAAAATCTATAAATGTCTCTTGTATATTTGTGCAGTGGTTACACTTGTAGGACCCCTTGGGCTTTGGACCCAAACATGAACAAAAGGGGTTTGCAGGAGTTTTCTCTTGTGTCTTCTCTGATCTGCCTGCTGCATCTGGAAATGAGTGCTGTTAGACTGAAGTTAAAAGTAAAGCCATAAAACTAAAGCAATGACCTGAAAGACCCTGAAATGCGGTGCAAGTTCATGGGAACTGCAGAGCTAGGGAATAATGTTCTGTGCATTTGGTGGCACAGTGGCAACACTGTCGCCTCACAGCTAGAAGGTCCCAGGTTCGATTCTTGCTGTGGGCGCTGGGGGCGTGTCCTCCGCCATGCCTTCAGTGCCTGCTGCTCGAGGAAAGGGGCCTTTCTGTGTGGAGCTTGTATGTTCTCCCCGTGCTCACCTGGGGTATCCTCCATAAAAAAACCCACTAAAAACATGCAATAAGATCACCACCTGACCAATGGTGATGAAGCAAAACTGGGTCCCCAGGTGCTGCTGTCGCTCCTGGCCGCGGAGGAAGGACATTCCAGGATGGCATAAATGTGGAGAAATAATTTCACAGAAGCATGTCTTTCTTTCTTTCTTTCTTTCTTTCTTTCTTTCTTTCTTTCTTTCTTTCTTTCTTTCTTTCTTTCTTTCTTTCTTTCTCCTTCACATCACGCAGTCATTTCATCCATTGTTAATACAAAACTACTCCTACTACACAAATCAAACATACTTCAGATTGTTTTCTGACCATTTTGAACAAATGCTACACAGTTTAAGACCTGTCACTGTTTATCCAAAGTAATTAATTAATTAACTTACATGCCTAATATGTAATGGTTTTATTGTCAGCCTTATTTGTGATTTTTCACCACTGAGGGGAAGCAAGGCTCCAGTAGTCTCCATTAGATTTTTGTGTCTCACCACATGTTGAATGTTAGTCCATTATTTAATGGTGCTCCACTGGTGGAAGTTTGGTCCACGAACTCATGAGAAAAACATTTTTCTAGATTTTCAAATTTTCTCATTGGTCACTCTAACTTTGGTTCTACAGTGTTTCTTGCTTAGCAGGTAGCTTATTATCAGCTTGAGCAGTGTGCTGGGAACTGAATGCAGGTTTATATACTAGAGTTGGGCAGTGCTGTTGAGACTCAGCTGTACAGATAGGTGAACCATTATTACTGTTTCCTTTTTCTATTTTTCTTTATTTGTGCTTATTATTGAAATCATAATTTTGTCATGATAACTGAACAGCTAACAGGCTGATAAAGAAGAATGAAAAAGAAAAACTAGCAGAATAGAAATAACAAGGATAGACAAAGAAAGCTATTTTTTTAAATGTGCCACACACACAAAAACACACACGTCTGCCTCTCCTTACTCTCCCTGTCCATCTAGCTGTCTACGCCAGCAGCAGGCCCAGCATTTTAAAGCAGTGTTTTTACCTGCAGCACTAATAACAAAGATTATCTGTCTTGAGAAGCACTCAGCTTTCTTAAATATTAGGCCCCAGAAAAATGGCATCCTTGCATTTACCAGAGAAATCAATTTAGGCTCTATTGTGTGCTGCATGCACTGATGAGCCAGCCAGCTTCTTACTCCCAAAAGGATCCACACTTTTTATTTAAGCATGTGCGTCAGGCAAAATCACATAATTGCCATCACTATAGAAGCCATTTTGATTTCAATCATTCAAAAGGTTATAGCTGAGAGAGTCTGAAGGAAAAAAAGTAGTAAATTGGAGATTGGGTGATAAGGTGAAAGGTGTGAAGTTTGGCAGTTGCTGCCATGGTGTGATTGCACACAAAGTCCTCACTTTGCTATAAAAATGAACACATAGACATGATAAAAGCATGAAAAAGAAGTACATCAGTAATAATTTAGCGTGCCATTTCTGTTACGCAGTGTTACAGTGAGAAAATTAATAAAGTCAGTGTATTCAGCACAATATATTCCAAGCTTTTGGCTTTTCTGCATTTTGTTATAATGTCTTGGAATCCAGATGGTTTAACACAAATCTACAGAAAATATCCCACAGTAACAAAGTGGAGAGAGCGTCTCGTGTTACATGCATGAATCATAGTCTGTTACGTTTCAGCAGAGTTTACAGGACCCAAAATACCAGGCTCAAACAGAGGAGACAGGAGGCGGAAGAAAGTTTAACAATTCAGTGAATAATAAGGATTATGCAAGAGACGGTCCAGATGAGACTCAGTCCAATGTAGCTGAGTCTACGGAGAGACAGGTCCAGGATTATGGAGCTGGGGCCTGCTTCCAGGTCCCTTAGATTAGCATAAACACAGGAAACAGATAGCCTGCTCTGTCTAAAGGTAACAAATGTGCATACCAGCACCTCTGAAGCTCACTAATTCACACATTTTATCTTGTTTGTCTGAGTATAAATACAGCCATTGCTGTGCAACCGGCTGAGACTCAGAAGTTAGTTGTCCAGCCAAAAATAGATGCTAAGACGCTAAGAATCAGCTACCGTGAGCAGTTTTGTAGATACCAGTAATGAAATGGGAACTAGCGTTGACCAGGCTAGCAACCGCAGCAGGGACACGTTCCACCACCACTGAGCCATCTCTATGGCCATCCACTCCATCACCTGCCTCGGTTGCCGTTTTCGCCACTAGCAGCTACGTCAGAACAGCGGTGCCTCTGTGAGCAGCCTTTCCCCCAAACCTAGTAGAACGAAGCAGTGTGATTCCAGACAGCCTCGCTCAGGGTGGTTCAACCCAAACAGACACTCCTCCAGAGTTTTCCAGTTCAGAAGAAATTGCTTTTGCTGGTGCGTGGTAGCACAATTATATTAACTATATAATTTTTGTGTAAGTTGTTTTCCTAGATCTTCCTAGATCTCTCCAAGATCGAGTAGTATATGTGTGAGAGTAGAATAAAATGTCCTCTGGGCTGCGTGCTGTCATAGTCTTGCTTGTTTGATGCACAGTGCTGTCTATGGAGCTGATACAGCTGTCACAATGTCACTATTGTAGTGACAGTGGTAAGAACTGACTCAGGCCTCGGACTGTTTATGTGTGAGGTGTAAATATGCTTTGCCATTCCTAGAAATAATAGGCTGCACTATGTGTTCACAATTAGTTCATATCAAATGAACCGAATTTTAAGTGTCATCATGAAAATATACAGTATATACATAATCACATCATTTCATAACTGTCTTTTAACATATAAACCTACGGACCAACTAATGCCTGGCCAGTTACTTTCCTCCAGTGGTGGAACTGATCAGACCTGCGTGTTTGTGCCTATAAAGGGTGAATATGAGTTATTTCATATTTTACACAGCTCTCATGAAGTTGCGCACATAAAAGTACTGCACATGTAGCTGGCAAAAATTAACCACAAGTGTTTGACGATGTTGGCGAACACATAAGCACACCACACTGCGCTGCTCTCACCAGTCCTTGATCAGTCATTTTCATCTGCGGTCACTGCCACTATTTTGTTTTTTCTCACCCATGTTCATTTTGCAGTCTCAGTGTCATATTCAAGCCCTGCAGCAAACACTGTGCACAGTGTGTGGTGTGTTTTTCTCTCCTTTGCACTGACATAACATCAACACGGAAAGTTTTCCAATCCAAAGCCCCCATCGTATCATTACAGTCAATTAAAACACTATTTAGAGTCCTATATGTATTCTGCCAGACATGCAACAGAAGGCTGGTTTTCACCCCAAAAGGCAATTAACTAATTGTACTTAATTGAAATCATTAATTTCCCTTAATGCACAGTGTGAAAACAGAATTCTTTATCGCTATTACTGACTGCATTAACACAGAAATCAATGTTTAAAAGCAAATATGCAACACCTTGGAACATCATTATTTGTAGGATGCTGTGCATGTGGGGATTTGTAGTTTTTTGTGAGAAGTTTTTAGTCATGCATACATATACAGATAGATCCGTGCATACACACGTATGCATCAGTGGAAGTTTTAGTCATATTAGTCATATATAATACATATTAATGCTATTTTATAATGTGTATATTTCTTGTTTGTCATTTGTGTTGACTCTAATGCTTCATGGATCCCAGGAATACTAGCTGTTTTAGAGCTTAAATGATGATCCTAAGAAATAAACAGACAAATATCTCATTGTTCATACGCCATTGTGGCACAAGCAAAGGTGCCGGTTAGCCGTACCAGCTGCTCTACGGTGTCATGCAGTTGTTTCCTTCCTATGTTCTGTCACTTATCATTTTTCTCCATCAGGACTGATAAAAATCTGTCACTTCTGTCCCTCGCCACATTGTGCGAATAGTTTGTGATGCTTCTTGTGGTGTTTTTGATGAACATGTTGTGAAAAGAAAAAGCAGAAGCCACAGGCAGAGGTCATGAACAGGCAGAAACAGACTAGGGGAAGAAACACTGTGGTTATGGTGGCACAATTATGATCTGATGAATGCAAGAGAAGCATGTATATACCAGCATTGTGTGAACTTTTATCTATCTACGTCACCAGATCAACATCTTTATTTTTCCGATACTTTGCCTTATGACAAAATCTGATCGAACGAATGACATTCCCATCAGCCTGAGCTGTACTTTGTGTTCAGAACTGATGAGTAAATATTAGCTCGCTTACACACTAAACTAAGATGGTAAACATTATGCTTGGTAAACACCAGCATGTCAGCATTGTCATTGTGAGCAATGTTAGCATGCTGATGTTAGCATTTAGCCCTAAACAGCCTGAGTGTGGCCTCACGGAGCTGCTAGTGTGGCTGTACTTTTGTTTTCTTGCTAAGTCACGAATGATAGGATACATGCAGCACTCAATGTTGAGGAAATGATTTCTACGTCCTTGTGCTGTGCAACCTCATGGCCACCGTCATCGGTTAGACCTTGTGTCTTTGCCTCTGAACACCTTGCTTTTTACTCTTTAAGCGTCCTTCCTTTGTTTAAAAGCCCATTCAAGTTTGTGAAGTGGATTGAGGCTGTAACTAAGGGTAATCATAGGGTAATTAAGTTATTTACATTCTCTGAAGACACTTTATTGTACAGCAGGTATGTCCAACGTGAGACACAAATGCATCAGTCATACAACACTGCACACGTGTCTAATTCCCATATGAAACACATCAATAGCAACGTAATCATAGTAATTTTTTCCTCACTGCGATTAGTGTACATCGACATTGCTTGATTACCTTGATTGCTACTTCAGCTGGAGTTTCAATAGCAGATATCTGCCTCTGCAGACAATGTGTCAGTAGGCTGTTCTTAAATACTGCAATTCACAGAAATGGGAGATCTTGAATGGAATTAATCTATGCAGCATTTTACTAAAACATTAAGTGGATCTTCCGATGAAACGGTGTAGTCTATCTTTTGCCTCCTGCATTTACTCTTGAGTGATATATCATTGTAAGGAGCAGTGAACATTTGAAGCTCAGGGTAAAGATACTGCAAAATATGCATTGTCTTATAGAGACATCCATTTATTAGTCACAGACAACACACTATGCAGAGTTATGGGGGGGGGACTGCACACGCCATGCTCATGTGAAATTCCTTTTTCTGCTTTTAACCCATCCTGGCAAGTTCTTCCTCTGCAGCAGACCAGGAGCGGTGGGCTGCCAGCCAACAGCAGCACCCGGTATGTATGGGTCATTAGAGTAATACCCAGAACACATAGTTATAGTAAAGGAAAAAAAAATTCAACAAGTTTCTTTTCCATGTCTTTAAACTCCCACGCAACCAGTTTCACTTGAACACCTCAGTATTTCACCTCGTGTTGAAGCTGTTTCCTGTTTCAACATTTTCCGCCACTTCAACATGTCTGAGCTGCAAGGAGGCGGGTTTACTGTGGTTTCTCTCGCACATTTACTCGCCTGCATGTCTAACTTTGTCACAGAAGCAAACCATGTGTAACTTTAACGTGACAGAAAATGGAACTGAGCTGGGAATGAGGAACACGGCGTACGCTCTGGTGTTTGGATCTGTAACGACCCTGGGTCTTCCTCTCAATGCTCTGTCACTATGGATATTGTTACGCCGCCACAGTCTTAAATCCCCCAATGCTGTCTTCATGGTCAACCTGGCAGTCTCAGACCTCCTGCTCGTCATCTCCTTGCCCATGAGGGTCTACTTCTACGCCACAGGCACCTGGCCGCTGGGCCCAATGGCATGCATCTGGATCACAATGCTCTTTCGCAACAACATCCGCTCCAGCTCCATCTTTATCACCTTCATCTGTGTGGACCGGCTGCTAGCTGTGGTCTACCCTCTGAGATCACGCCGTGTTCGAACTTCTTCCAACGCCTGGAAGTCTGCAGCGCTCGTTTGGCTGTTTGTGCTTCTGGTGAACATCCAAGAAAGTGTGCATTTTTCAAGATTCTTAAAGGAGAACAATGAAACTACCTGTTTTGAATTTCGGCGTTGTCAGACATCACCTCTACGTTACTTTCAGCCTGTGTTGGTGTTCACCATGCTGGCTATCAACGTTGTGTGCACTGCTCTGGTGTCTTGGACTCTACACAGGCATCTCAGCGACTCTGCAAGGGTCGACAACAAGGTGAATGTCATGCTGATTTTTGTCATGAACTTGATGATGTTCACTGTGTTTTTCTTGCCTGTGTCATTGGCGGTTATCTTTAAAAGCTGGAGACCTGCTTTCACAGCACTGATATGTCTTGCTAGTGTAAACTGCTGTCTGGATCCTCTGTTGTATTACTTTTCTTTTGATGGCTTCTGGAGGAGAAAAGAGGATGTGGATACCTCTCTTTCAAGACAGCAGTTAAATACTGTTCAAAAAGACCATGCATGATTTGCATTTTGTGTGCGGATGTGCCACAGAAAGATCACAAAGTGAAGAAATGAATATGGTATATGTCACGTTTACAGAAGAACTGTTGGTTTTTATTCACCATGAAGTTTTAGAGTACAAAGCAAAACCACTGTATTGCTGATGTGAAACAGAGATGCAGAATTAGGCTGCCGTCACAGTTCGGCAGACTTACAGTGGTTGTTTTTTCCTTTCCCTGTGACACAGATCTGATGTTTCTGAACTGCAAACAGCAAAACCTATGCATTTGCACATGCATGCAGTTGAATCCCAAGGCATCTTGACAACTTGTCCTGAATACATGTATCAAAACTTTCCATTCTTGCCATGACTATAAATAAACCATAAACCTGTTAGATGTGTGGCCAGCCTGGCTACATGTGATTTAATAGGGACAACAACACACAATGATAATGTGAGAAAGGCAAGTCACCAGCAGCAGCGGCATTCTGGGAGCTGCCTCACTTCAGCCAAAGTTTTGTAAAACCTAAAACTGCATAAAAAATACAGCTAATATTACTTCTTAACTCTATTTTCAACACATTTGTGCAGATGTATTGCATCCCACATACACATTTAAAATTGGTCCAACTTAAAGGCAGCTTAAGTACTACTTGTGCATGTGATTTTTTTTTTTTTTTTTTTATGGTTGTAAAGCACTTTGAGCTGCATTTCTTGTATCAAAGGTACTTCAGAAATGTACAAACTTCAGTTCACCTGCAGCCTTTAAAAATATCAATCGAAATGAACATGAATGAACTTGAATAAAGTTGCAAAGTTTACTGAGCTTGATGAAACTTAAGCTATTACAGCCGTTAAATGTTGAGTCCCATTTTCTTTCTAGTAATTTTTTCAGTTTGAGGAGTCAGTTATGTTACTTTGCAGTGGATGGTGTGTTTGTCGAATACTAATACTAACCTTGATCATGATTAGTATTGTTTTCTTGACTATCAGAGGAAATAACCATGAATTAATGTGTTGATAGACACAAAACTTTCAAGTTTCTATCATCAAACATTTCCAACATTTCCAATTTTTTCTTTTTTTAATCAATTAAAAAAAAACAAATTGGGCTTTTTGTAACATTCATGTTTGTGTGTGAGCGGTATCATTCCTCACTGCCTTTGTTGGCGCATTGCTGTGCTTGTTGATGCATTACCACCACCCACTTAGCAGTGTAGCATGAAATCAATGTGAATTATGTTCCCTGCATATTCTTGGGCATGCAGGTCCGTCCTCATACACATGCATGATAAAAACAAAACAGCGATTCACTCATAAAAGCATTATTTCATAGAGCCACTAGCGGTCAAAAACTCCATAGGATATGTTTTAATTTGATGAGTACATTTATTCAGAAGAAGTTCGGAAATGTGTCTTAATATAAAACCTTAAAAATGTATATTAAATTTGAAATAAAACGTATTGATAATTTAATTATTTAAAATATATGTTCATTTAATGATAAAAGATACGTTGATTCAATGTAATTGTTTTATTACGTTATACAGTACATAAATGTATTTTTAAAAGCACTTGAAGCAAGCAGCAATCTGGATTTAATAACTATTCCAAATATTATACATTGTTTTTGGCACACTGATCTTGAATTATCTCATGTGCCTTTTACGCCTTATACAGTAGCAGGTTGCATAAAAAAGACTTCTGGTAAACTTTAAGTTTAGGGATGAGACATAATCCTTCTTCATCCTTATTTGTGTTTCTTTTGATTGCTTTTGACATCATTTGGCACTATCTCCCCTGTCTTTGGTTAGAAATCCTATGATGCAGCTAAGGCTTTTGTGCTTTTTATCAGTGTCTCAGTTCGGGAGCCAGCAACACTCAAGTCCTATAATCTTTGCCAAATGGAGGGGCCTCTGTATATGCCTGCAGCAAATAGATCCAAAAAGGATCTAGAATTGAAACAATCCAGATGTAATGTCTGGAATTAGACACTGGGGATTTGCTGTTGACTAGTAGGACACTCTACATCAGGTAAGCCCTCTACTTGATTGTCTGTTCATGGAAAATAACAGCATGATACAACTCTGACGTCAACAACTGCATCACACATCTTTTTTTTTTTTTCTTAACTTACCCAAACCAAACACATGCACGTTTGCGCTCCTCTTCTGCTATTATTTCCCCTTAATTTCCACTTTTAGTCTTAACACATGTGAGCTCCTTTTAGTAAGTGAGTGACCGTTCATTAGATTTGTATGTATTAAATGTTGTGCCTTCTAAATAAAGCCAGGTCACCTGTAGGGCTGCTGCTAGCCAGATCTTAGTCCAACTTGACCCTTTATAAATTGGAGACCTGCGTGGAGGTGGATTCCTCCCTCGAGCAGCTTCATATATGTTTAATGTGACCTTTACCTGTGCCCTCTGCTGGGGGAAGTTGAATGCTGCGAGGCTGAACAGAAAAACAGCCTCATCTCTGTGTTGATTTTTAGTCACGATACACCATCACTATAGCCCGTGTTTGTTTAGTCTCATCCATAATCTGCTGAGGCCATGAAGTCAAATTAATATTTCTGCTATTTTGCCCCAACACCATACAGCCTATACATACGACTTTATTTAATGTGGTATGGATTGTTTTTGTCGAGGACACCAGGTATGGTTGTACCACAATTTTTTTTCTGTTAGAGCGCTCAAATTTTAACACAAAGCACCCGATTTGTGTGCTCCAGCCATGTCACAGAATTCACCAACTGATGTCAAATACAAAGAGTTTTGCTGTTACAACCTGCCCCACCCTTTGGGTATGTTTTAACAGTAAGAATGTAGAAATAAGAACATTAAGAACTGACCTTTAAAAGAAAGTAAAAATATTGCCTGAATACATACACAGAAAAAGCTGATCTATACACAAATAACCAACTGACTTGCTAACCTGCACCTGTTAGGTATAGTCTGCGACCTCAGTTAAATAATCAGTCAAGAATCATCCTCTTGTTGCACACTGAAGACTTGCTGACTGCTGTGATGGCCCACACCGGGCATCTGTCTTGTTCTCTGAGGGGTTTCTCGCTGTATCTGCTAAATGTCACATGACAGAGAATTCTTTGATGACAGACCTCACAGCCTTTCCCTGCCTCACCTCATCTGATGCAGATTTTAGACCCAGACTCTCTAGGTTTGTCTTACCCACTGTCTTGTCATGCTGAAAAAAGTAGAAGTTGTCATTTCAGGCTTTAGTTAGTTAAAACCATCCCCACCCATGTCAGCCACTGTTTAGCTAGATGTTGCAGCAGGGTGGTTTGAAACTAGCATCAAAGAAATGTTTCATATTTTAAGTGATTGCCTTCTTTTATGATTACAGAATTCATCATTGATTTGTATGATTCTGGACTACCTTTTATTTATATGTTCAGGCCTATGTGTGTTTTCCTTGCGTATGTGTGTATTAAGGCTAAGCTCTTGTTTGTTTAGAGCGCTCTGTGGAGTGATCGGAGGGTCTGACTGTGAATGAATGCGTCTGCTAAGGCTGGTCACAGTCAGCTGACCCTCTACCCCAGAGGTAAAAAGAGGAAACACATGCACACACATTTTCTCTGTCTGTCCATCCTTTCCATAGCACACACAAACATTAACAACAACAAAAAAAAAGCCTGAGCAGGTACATTCAGGTCTGCTAGCATCACTGCCAAGACCCACAAACAAGCCTGTTGTACTGCAGCCAAGTCTGCCTTGGACCAGAGGAGGATTGCTATTCAAAGACAGCAGCAGCTTTGGTGACTGTGGAGAGTCAGGCAGCACAAAGAGCCAAAAACAGAGCGAAGAGAAAAAGGGACAGATAAAAACAAATGCTGAGCTACTGAATGGACAGAGGAGACACCAAAGGAACAACAGTCATGTGGCGTCTGAAGCCTTGAGACAACGCAAAGATCATCTGAATAAATGAAAATGTGCAGGAAGCACCTCAGTTCAACATCAGCCCCAAACAAGAGCAATATTTTTTCAATATGAGATGAAGGTGCTTTAACAATTCATGTTAAAACATCTATAGAGGAGGGTTGAATCCCAATCACTGGACTGATTTGTTTTTGCTGTTTATCCAAAAGGCAAAAGGAATGAATAGCAAATCCTTTTCAGTCCAAACTGCTGCATGTGATATGAGTTCAGCCTTTTCTCAAACACAGTGCCATCCTCACAGCCCCAACAAGCAACAACCGCTCAGTTTCATCAATTACGCTGATGATGTCACAGCAAAAAAAGCAAAACAAAACAACAACATAAAACTGCATGTAATAAAAAACTTAAATCTGCTGAAATGTGTTTAAATTAATTTAGCTTAAAGATGTGAAATAGAGAAACGCTTTGGAAATGGCTTCAAATTAGTGTATTTTCCAAAATATCCAACTATTCCTTTAATGGAACTTTGGATTCTTTCCTCCTGCTGTTTCATGCTTCCTTTGGCTTCCATTCATTTCCACACAGCGCGAACATCAATTAAAAATTTGTTTGGGTAATGTAATTGTACTGACCCCCTATTTAAAGTTTTAATTATTGATAATGTTTTCATTGTGTGTTACTGAAGTGCAGAATAATGATTTGAAAAGTCCAAAAATTGATAAAAATGAAAGTCACCTGGAGATAATCTCAAGAACAGTGTATCGGACTACCTGCTAGAAAATCAGTGATCGGTTATCTTGCAAATATTTTTATCCAATAATGTGTTTATCATGTCCTAATGGATTTGTTTGTGCATATGAACAAACTACTCCAAACGAAAACAAAAATTCTACGTCATACACCTTTAAACTGGATTAAAGAGCCACTTAAAAGATTTTCCTACTGCACAAAAATGAATGGACACCTGGAAGGATGCAAAAATATACATTTAAATGCTGAAAACCACGTCCACATGCTTTGGAGAATGTTGAGCTGTAATGCAATGTACGTGACTTGTAATAAAAGGGCTAAAATCTAATATAATTATAGTTAATATTTCAATGGGAAAGAGGAAAGCAAAGAGAAAAATAGGCTGAGTAAAGCCAAATCATTATAAAAAAAACACAAAAGTTCTGAAATGTGAATTTTCATTGTCTGACAGGAGAGGAACTAATATTTACTTTTGTAGTTTTCAGTAATGGGATTGAGAGATGTGTAAGGCTTTGAGCAGATGACAACTTCTGGCTCCGTTCCTGCTAGTGAGGCAATGCAAAACGGGGCCAGAAGGCACTCTCACAGCTTCAGACCTCTGCATGATGTAGGCGGCTTCAAAGCGGAGCCACCGACACTTCCTCAGAAAGAGCTGGGGGGAAACGCCGGAGGGATGATGATGGTCTATCTCTTTGCCTGTCTCTACCTCCTCTCATCCCTCCCTTCTCCTGCCTCCCCTCTGCATCCTCCCCTCCT
The DNA here is from genome assembly GCF_039877785.1 of Chaetodon trifascialis. Lineage (NCBI taxonomy): Eukaryota > Metazoa > Chordata > Actinopteri > Chaetodontiformes > Chaetodontidae > Chaetodon > Chaetodon trifascialis. Next base: position 7,424,125 of record NC_092064.1, on the reverse strand, counting down.
CCTCCAGCCCAAGCCAGCTGTCAGTGGGAGTATGCGGAGGCACTGCACTCTGTCACACGCACTAACTGGAGAGTGAGGGCAGTAAGGGGTGGATAGAGAGATCTGAATTTGGTGTCACCAGAGTGATTAGGCCATGTACAGAGCTTAGGAAAAGATGGAGGCATCAGGAGAAACAAAGGGAGGGTGCAAGAGGAGATGTGGGATGAAAGACAGGAACAAATAGAAACATGGGAGTTTGATTACTTGAGACAAAAATGACCTCTCGGTTGAAGGAAGGATAAAAGACGGGGGAAGGCGGTGGCTGATTGCTCAGAGACACAAGATGGAGGACAAGGAGCTGTCTCGTGTCCAGAAGCAGCATTGGACAAGAAGGAGAATGACAGGCACAGCAGCAGGGAGCCATCTGGCTGCATCCTGCTCTGCAACTCAAGTTTAAATGTGTCCTCTGGAAGGCAAAAGATTTGATTTTAACGTCTATGTCTAAGCACATTCCCCACAAGCTAATCAGCAGTCACTTGGGCCTTGGTGTAAGAAAGATGCACGTATAAAGCATGCACTTCTCTCTGCCTTTGGATACCAAATAACAGCACAATGCATTATTGGTTTCAGCAGTGACGATGATGGGTTTTCTATTCTCTCCATGTGTTCAGTAAATGATCAAATTAAGATGCATGAGTGTGCTTTTCTATCTGTCACACTTGCTGTGCACAGAGGGATCTCCACCCAGACCTGCTTTGCTGGAAAAAAACTGAAAAAAACGGCATGTCTGTGCATTGTTTGGTTCCCTGGCTGAAAGATAAATGTGGAAAATGGGAGTCTTTGTACACTGTATTACTGCATCCGTGTATACAGCAGTGACAAGACAGGAACATGAACATTATGTTGTGTTAGGTGTTGTTACTTCATGGAAAGACTTCATGGACATTGTGTCTAACAACAAGCTTGTCCATTCATCCGTTGTATCAATTAAACCATATTCCGCGCTCAGTGATACTGCTGCATTGCTTATAACTCACGAATCTCTGCAAAGTGCCTGAAATCCAACACAAATTTTTTGCTGTCTGCTCGGTGACGAAAGCCTCTATAGGTGTGTTCCACTGTGTGAAATGTCACCAAGGTGTGCTGAGGGCGACTCATTAGCACCACGGTGCTCTGCAGCAGCGTATAGTAAATGGATGTGGAACGAGCCAAGGGCAGCCTCGAGATTTTGCTCAAAGAATAAAAATCAATACGAAACAAACCCATTACATTTATTTCATTATAGTTCGATGAATTTATACTCAAAGCTTCTTTGTGAAGTTGATCTAATTTCAGCCCCGCAGGTCATTGTGATTGCTGATGCTTTTTTTGTGAGCGCACAAAGCATTATGTGACATTTTAAGGTTGTCAATAGTTTGGACAACCTTAAGGCGTCCTTGTGACTCGGCACCAAAGACAGCTGACTTCTCTGCAGGCAGCAGGGCTTCAAAAAGATCTTATTTAAAACCTTTTAGTGTTTTACTCATTCTGGGAAGCGCAAACTCTGACAGCTCTCACAACACTTTATTTATTACACTATACTGCACTCATCAATTTTAAACCAATATCCTCATCTTCCCATTGTTTCCATCATCATTTAGCACCTACACAGCAAATGGCTCCCGGTAATGTTGGTCACTAATATCTCCCAAAAGTAAAATACTTACAGGAGACGAATAGAATTGCACATTAAACTGCTCAGCCAGGTTAGATTGCCTAATACACACAACACAAGAGAAACTTTTTTTGTTTTGTTTTTTCCTCTGGAGTAGACAGACGGACACAGTGTGATATCACATTAGCATTATAGCTCGCAATTCACCATTCCCAGGGTGCTGGATACGGTAGCCTAGTGGGCATAATGTGTGTCAATAATGAAGAAGCATCAAAAACCTGGAGAGCGGAAACTGAATTCTGACAAAATTGGCCATTTGCAGCAGGTTGTAATTTTGAAAATAGCCTTGATGAAAAAATAAAAGTATTTTGCCTGATGCTGCCCAGTCACTGACACAGACCATCATATTAAACTCAGTGAACAGTCTGCCCTGCCGAGCACCCACATGACTTGCCTCGCTAGATTAAGATTTGTGCACAGATTTTCGGTTTTACCATGTTTATTTTTACTGATTAATAGCTATGTTTTGGAGAAGATCTGTGGCTGTGCTATAAAGCCTTGAGGAATATATTAGTGTCCTTAAATTTTCATAAGATGTGGAGGAGAAACATTTGTAGGGAGCATGACAAATGGACCTATAGTTTCCCTGCTTTTGACTTAATAATATATTATATTTATTAAAGAGAATTTAATTTTTTTTCATGTTTCTGAGGGCCCTGAGGGTCCCTGCGTCTCAGTTTGAGAACCACTGCTTTGGTTTTTCTGTCACCTGTTTGTACACAAGCCCAGGAATGCCTTTCTGTCAGCTATACATCACTTAGGTCATTTCCCAATGAAAAGATGACCAAATTTAATTTCATCACTGGATGGTGTGGATTCAGATCTGTGCATTGTCATCTGTTTGTATTACTTTTTTTTCCCTCTCTCTCTTTCTCTCTCTCTCTCTCTCTCTCTCTCTCTCTCTCTAGATAACGCTGGCAATATTTGCTCTGCCTCCCAGAATAATCCTTAACCAGCAGATAGTCCAAGAGAAAAGTTCCTTTGAGATAGGCTACGCAGGAAAATTGAAAAAGTTATTATTAATTCTACTACCCAGCACCAACCGAGAAGAAGAAAAATAAAATAAAATAATGCACACACTCACATGCATGCCAATTCATGCCCACACACACCTTTCAGACAAACTGAGAGAATGAAATGAGGATTTTTTTTTTCTTTTTCTCTGTATATGCAAAACAATAAGGTTCTCTGGCAAAATGAGCCATGTTGCTTAGAGATTTTTAATTCAGTTGCATGGGTTATTTTAGAAAGGAATGAGAACATCTGACATTTAAGCAGCACTTTCTAACGCTTGATGAGAAAAATACTGGGATGAATGTCTTATCATTCTGCTTATATTAAAGTCCATCTATCTTCCCCTCTTTTTCTTTGAAACTGAAACTTGAAGTGCCTAGGCTGAACTGAAATCCCTTGGTCCAGAAGTACCACTGTTGATAAGCAGTTGCAATTTCAGAAATGTTTCTCACATTGTTTTTCAGGGAAGTGAAAAATTGTCAATTCAAAACTAAAAAACAGGTGCAGACTTGTGTCAAGACTGTCCTAAATTGACCTGATAATCTGCTTGTCTTGTAGCTGGCAGGCAAAAAAATAGTATTGCAGTAAAATATTGTAATCATATGTGTCTGTGGCACTCCCTGTGAGCTTACATTGACTTAATTGTATGGAATTTTAATGGCTATGATTATAGCCTTATGATATGCACATTTTCCTTAGTGAGTTTCTAATGCCACCATACGCTGAAGTTTAAGTACTGTAAATGCATGTTTTCTTTAGGCATTGAATATCATCTGATTTCTATTTAGGGACTTCTTTATGGAGCCCATTAAAACAACATAGTAAAGGCGTTTCGAACAATTGTTTTCATTGTGGATGCCTCCTCAGCGTGGCAGACTCATGGTGAGTTGGAGTGGGCTGGAATGCTGGAAGGAGGAGAGGGGAGCGCAGAGGATGCGTGCGTGTGTGTGTCTGTGTGTGAGTGTTTGTGTGTGTGTGTGTACAGGGGGCGGGGGGGTTTTAGAAGAGAGAAAAGGCGCTTGAATCCTCTCTCTCCTCCCTGTGACGTCGCTCGGTCTCGTCCCGGGTGCGCTTCTCTCTGGTCCCGTCTCAACAGAAACCACTTCAGCTGCTGCCTCCACCGTCCGCTCGACCTGCGGTGCAACACGCGCGGTTACGGTGCACGAGGTGCTTTGCGGGCACCCGGTGTCCTTCTTCCACTCCACGCTGCCTGCCTTGTCCCACATATCAGTGAACTGCTTCCACACTCTGCTCGAAGAGAGAGGAGAGAACCTGAGGCGTTGAATAAGAGGGAGAGGGCGCAAAGGAGAAGGAGAGCGAGAGAAAGAGGGAGAGAGAGAGAGGAAAAAGGCAGAAAGAAAGAAGAGGAAAGAGGTCGCCGTTGTCCCTCTCCTTCCCCGGGCTGAATCTCCACCGAGAAGATGCTGAGAATACCCTGCGTGTTGATTGTAGTGGCTCTGGGGTTGAGCGCTGCTCACACCAAAGGTACGGTAGGTGAAGGGCAACTTGCTCGCTCTCTGTGGTGCGCATCTGCGGGAGCGCTAAGGCTTTATTATAGGCGAATGTGGCAGGAGAGACTGTGGATGGATGCAGAGAAATACCCATCTGATCCAGAAAACTGGCTGCAAAGGTGCAGCTTACAGTCTGTCTATATGTTTCATGTTCTTTCCTCAAGATGATTTTCCTATTTTCCTGCAGTGCTTCTCTTTGGACTGGAGACTGGACACTTAATAATTACTGTAGAGCTGTGTAGCCCCTGATAGTACTTGAGTGTATGTGTTTTCTCTTCAGTGGCATCCCCACAGTAGTTCTGTGGAGATTTGGAGTGTTTCTGTGGTGCTTAATATTGAGCTTACTGTGACCTTGTTCCAGCCTGTTTTTGGGGTTAATCTCATGTGGCATCACTATAATACTGATTCAGGGACTTACAGTGTTGTTGTTGTTAGGTGTTATGAGACTGCGGGTCTTTCCTGGGAAGGTTTGTTTGTGACTGATAGGTAAACGTAGGAGGAAAGTGGAGCAGATAATCTGTGAAGTTCTTTCAATACATTTGGAGTCGAAATCTTCGAAGAAGTAGTATTTGGTGTCTTCCAGTGTCTTTCATTTGAAGTTGAAATGTGCAGTGTATCCTTAAAAAAGTGTGGTGTTATTAGTGCTCATGTGGACCATAATTACCTTATAGTGGACTTTAAGAGAGCACCCACGGTCAACTGAATTCTTCTGGACAGGGAAGACCAGATTTCAAAGTGTGAGTAAATCACTCCCAAAGATTAACAGCAATAATAATGATAATAACTAAGATGGTTATGTCCTTAATAAACAAACCTGCAACTACTGCGATGCAGACTTCCTGTAGAGCAAACATGACAGCACCCCGATTTATCTCAGGGGACTTAGGGGGTATTTCCAGGTTCATACCTGTTAGCAGTACTTGCAAATTGACCGAAACGTTTCAAACCATCCTAAATCATGTACATTACATGCATTACATTCATATGGAAATTAAGCATTGGTGGCATTTACCAGCAATCTACTTTAATTCACTGCTGCAAGTAGGCCATTAAAATTTCAAAACAAGTGAGAAATAATCCCCCAAAGCACCAAAAATACTGTTACAATAATGATATCCAGATGTCATAAATATGTGCCATACTGTTGGCAGTTTTGCTTCACAGCTGAGCTAATTTTAGGTCTACCAGTATACCCACTGCAGCGGGACTGCTCAATCCTCCAGAGAGCTTGGCATGTGCCGTAGGTAAGCGGGTAAATGCGGCAACAGGTTCGTGCTAATCAACTCCCCGTAGACCAAGCCTGGCTTTTCCGCAGTGAAATAACAAGGTGACACCTGTCAGTTTCGTCTGGGAGCCAAGAGACACCAAAAGTGTGATAAGCTGGTTATCCTCCTTGCCTCCTGACATGGGAAAGAGCCTCCCTGCTGGTCGGCTGGCTGGCTGTAGCTGCAATCTTTGTTGTGCATGTGGAAGGAAAACATATGCTAATAGACCTGCAGCAGGCCCTCACCTGGCCCGGAGGTCAAGCTTTTGCCTCATATGCACTTGCATTTAAATGGGATTTACTTGCAAGCAACAATGGTGGTACTATCATGTGCCGCCCTGTGCGTATTCAAGCAGAGACTGTTGTTTGTGGATATTGTGTATTAATCTGATATATTTATAAATGTAATACAGCAGGATATAGCAGGATAGTTGCATTGCAAGGAAGGCTTTTTTTTGGAGCTTGTCTGTGAGGTAAACAAATTACTGCCAAGTCAATGGGGGCTGAAAAACCAAGCACACCATGGTTCTAATTGATTCCCCAGGGCCACTGTACAGTGCAGTTAAATCCAGGAGAAAATAAGAGTCTATTGTCTCAGGGATCTGTTGCTGAACTGACCCTTGCTGCCTTTCCCGTTTCCTGTCACAGTTGGCAGGCAGCACACCCCTAAGAAACAACAAACCTAAATCATCTTCCATTTCTGAATCTGTTTCACTGGTTCAGTTTTTGAAATGACAACTGAAATAGTGCATTTGTGTCAAGTGAGGAAAAGGATCAGGCTCTGTAGTGCCAATATGCAAACCTGTTTTCCAGATAACTTTGAAGCGCCGCCACTCCTGTCATTTTGTGTTTAGCCACCGTTTCATTCCAGGAACGTGTGGACGTGCAACTTCCTTTAATCACCGTCACCCTCAAGTCATTCATTCAGACTTGGCGTATGTGTCTCTAAATGTATCTACTTAGTATGTGTTAAGAGTTGTCAGTAATCAGAGCTTGAGGCACGAATGTCTCTCTTTCTCTCTCTGTGTGTCTGTGTGTGTGTGCGTGCATGCGTGTGTGTGATGCACATGCACACGCAGGGAGAATGATAGAGTGCAGCCAACATGTTGACAGCCGCCAAGTATGCAAAAATGGGCGAGGAGGTGATGTCGTTTACAAAGGAATTATTGCATTCGTAGATACATGCTGTGGCTCAAACGATTTCCCCAGGACCGACCGTGTCGCCGCTCGACAGGGAGAATCTTCTGGCAGCGAAGCAGAAAGAGCTATAGAGTTTTTGCCAGCGCTGCCCGGAGCCCCGCTTTTGTGTAATTCCAAGCAATATGAACTCTGAATTTAGATAGCTCATTACCAGCACAGTATATTTTAATTCAGCTACCCACTGTGTGACTCTTTGTTGGTGGAACCCTTTTGCTGCTTTATTATGTCCAGATAAACAGACTGTACATTCTTTTTTTCTGTCAGTAAACATGCAAACACTTAGAACGTAATATTCAACCTTTTGGTGGCAAGCTTTAGGCTGTGGCTGTAGCCTGATGCCTGCTTGTGAAGTTGAAGGATTAATTGACGAAAGTCCTATAATTTATGGTTTTCCATACGGGGCCTCTGTGTGTGCGTCTGGATGCGTAAGCCGGTGGTTTGGTGTGTGCGCACAAGGGAGCCAAGAGGATAATTTGAGGATCCTATTAGCAAATAAAAAAAGGGGGTGACAAAAAACAGAGGCAGATTTATGTCCCCCCTTTGGAGAGAGGAAGTGCATTATGGGAACACTCTATAAATCCTCCAACAAGTCTGTGACACAGGATGCGGCACCGATCCTGCCCGGCCTCGCTGTGGCCAGGGGAGGCAGAGCTCAGCGTCGTGGACTGACATCACAGATTTTGTTACACACATTGCTTTGTCCTTTGCTTTCAAAGCTTTGCTGATGTCTGTACAGCCCCGTGCCATTTGAGTCATAGGAGGGCTCAGTGGTTGTGGCAATGGTGGGGTGCCAGGCCACTGATCCCAGCACAGTTCTACAGCCATCAGACACAAAGTCGGGGTGGGTAGGTTTAAGCTATGGTCTTCAAACAAGTAGAAGCAGGGTTCCTGTGATCCTGTGATTTCTGATACTGGATCAAACTGAAGCTCCGCCAACAGCCTTGTGACTTGTGTATCACACGGCTCCGTCCAGCATATTGAACTTTAGATTCTTAGTGAACAAATGCTCTGTTATGATTAATGAGAAGGCAAGCCTTTCCTTTCTGCCTCAGTGTAAAGTATGGGATGAGGGAGGAGTTGTTTTCATGTGGGTGTTTGTTGCTGCCTTATAAACATACACAGAAAGCTGCGAATAAAAGAAAGTTTTGTCCCTGAAAGCTATTATCAGATCTTAGTGTTGTGTGCTTATCTAAGGTATTCCACCGTGGCCTATACACTTCCATCTTCTTACATCTTTATATACAGTATCTGAATCTTTTTTTCTACTTCCAGTATTTTTGTCTCTTCCAAGTCTATTGTCTTTTTAGAAGTGGAAAGAGGAGGAAGGGTTTAGGAGTGGAGCATGTAGTTCAGCAGCTGACTGAACTGGGAGCACCGTTCAGTGAGTGGGTGTCTCATTTTTTTCTTCTTCTTTTTTTTTTTTTGTGGTGTCTTTGAGTGGTCATGGCTGACCATACTTGGCAGCAGATATTCAGACATCCAAGGCCCATTGATTTGCCCTACAAAGTGTGTGAGAGGGAAAGAGCAGAGGGAGAATTTGATCAGAGACAAGGTCAGAGTGGGTTTTGCAGAATTATGTTGGAGAGGGAGGTAATGACTGGAAAAGAAAGGAAAGGACTTGACAAAACAAGGAAGGAAAGGAAAAGGAAATAACGATAAGAAGATCAGAGAAAGAGGTGAGGTTAAAGGTTCGCTCTTGACCTTGTAAACAGCCTCACCTTAAGGTGCATTTACTAACTGTTCTGGAGCTTTCAATCCTATTCCACAATCTTCATCAGCAGATGGACTTTTCTCATTTGCAGTTCAAACATCAACTTCTTCTGTTATCTTAAAAACCGAGACAGCAGATGTGTTTGCATACTGTTTTAGCAAGTCTACTTATACATATGTGTGGCCACCCGTCACAAGTGACACTTGCTTGATAAAAGTCGGTTCTAAACTTAGTGTAACAAGAGCACAGGCAAAGAAGAACCATGACGCTGGTGCAATGTGATATAAATAAGCTAACATTAGCTGCAATAAATTGGTAATACATGCAGAAGAAACCCATAAAGGTACTGAATTGATGAAGGACACACATTATAGGATATGTGAATGTCTTTCCGTTCATGTTGGAGCTTATTGTTTTACTGAGCCTACTTTTTCTGAGCAGTGAGCCCTGAGATACTGGTGAATGCCAAAACTGAGTAGGAAGAGAGACAGACAGAGAAAAGTTGGTGAAATGTCATATTTTAATTCAACCAGATCCTGAATTAGATGTCAACATAAACTCCCTCCCATACCAGACCATATATGGCTGCAGTGACAAATCCAGTGAATGTATGCAGTAACACATTAATTTAATAGAATGAAAGTGCGACACCACTTGGCCAAAAGTATGTGAACAGCCAAACACTGCGCGCAGACATGTGATTGTTGATCTCATTCCAGAACCACAGGCATTACTCTGCTGCTGTTTCAAGCTTCCCACCAGATTTTGGACCCAGAGATTTGCTCCGAACACTGATCTTTAATATACCCGGCTGTGCATAGGGGCATCAACACATTGAAATAGGAAAGGGCCTTCCCCAGACTGTTGCTCTGAATCTGTTGTCTAAAATGCAATCTACTACTATTCATGCGTTCACATTAAGAATTCCCTCTGTTGGAACAAAGGAGCTGAACCCAAACCATGAAAAACAAACCAAGACTGAAAGTATACCGACTGAAAGGCTGTGTAACACTGCATCTCTAGGTGTGAACATGTGTGTGTATGTCATCACTGCGGTGCTGCACTTGGTCCCCACTTCTTCAGGATAATCAAGGTTGTTAGACTTTTGAAGCATCTTGCCAGACTCTCACCATGTTCTTTTACACACACACACCCACCCAAGAGCTCTCCAGGATTTTCAGAGGACTCCACTTCAGTCCTCCTCTCATCCATTTGCTTCTGTTTTCCTCCAATCACTTACTTCCAGTCCAATCTCACCAGCGGACTCGCTTCTATTTTTCAATGCGGGGTAATGACACATACGTAGGCTATGTGAGGCACACACATACACAGGCACACGCGCTGATGAGTAGCGAAGAGTTACACAGACAGATAGCGCCTGACCTGTCCCTCTCCACCAGCTGGGTCTAGCTGACCTCAGAGGAAATGATCAGAGGGAGGAGATGGAGAGAGTTAGAGGACGAATGAGAGGAGAGGGGGTCAGAGAGAAAGCAGCAGATCTTTGTCTCTGTGACTCATAAATCTTCACACTTGACAGGTGGAGCACTCCGAGTTGAGTGCAGACTTTTATAATGGACATGCAGACAGAGCAAAAGTAGCTTAGTATAGACAGCTCTCTGCTTTCGGTGTTGACTTGTATGTATATTGTTAATACTGCTTTCTATTTTTAATAGAAATAATAATCTTTTCATCCGTACATCACCTATATATTTTCAGCCTCTACAGATTTAGGGGCTTCAGCATATTCCAGCACACACTGGGTTAGATGCAGGGTAAACTATTATCATTTTACTGGTCACATTGCTCTAAAATTTATATCTGATCTCTGACAATGCACTTGACCAACTAGTGACCTGCTTGCATATTAAACATCATTAACTATTTAACACGAGTTAAAGGAATACGACGTTTAAGCTTTCACGTTAAGGAAAACCAGACTACATGGCCAGTTAGACCTGTAAAATCACTGAAATCGAGACAAAACCAGCTGGAGCATTAAGCTCTACTGTATTTTCAGTTTACTGTGTGCTGTACATAAGAGCATTTTTACTGAAACCACTGGTTGTGATGTCATTTTTGTGCTGTTCTTATGCTTGCTTGCTCACAAGGCCATCCATTTGTAGCAAGTGTAAGGATACTGCAGTTTCACTGCTATGGATGGCTCCATATTCAGGTCAGCCCTGCATAAGCAATAGTTGCCTGTTTCAGCACTGCAAGCTACCCAAACACATGCTCTTCACTGTCAATCCACACACACACACACACACACACACACACACACACACACACACACACACACACACACACACACACACACCCATTAGAAACCGTTAGCACCATGTATTTGCTAATGGTTTGCAAGGTTGATGATTATCCACAGGTATTGGGCTGCCCGCACACACATTAATCAAGTGATAATTTTTATTTCCTTCATTAGTTTAAAACCCACCATAAACATAAGCACACCAGCACACAACACACAAACACACAGTACACAACCAATCCCTGTGTGATTTTGCCTTGATGATTGTGTTAAGTGCTCATCACTCGCGTGTCTGTTCTCCTATCTGTGCTCAATTTCAATTAATCCATCCATTTCCCCATGAAGGCAACAGTTGTCATCCCATATGCTAGCCACTTACAGGCTGAACAGGAGCTGGCAGAGCTTATACCTATACACCCAAACATTTCTGAACGAACACAAACAAATAATGAAACATAAACACATAACCACATAGCAACATCCATATGTTGTTCTTCTTTTAGATGCACATAGTAGGACTCAGGGATTTTTGGCAGTTAAAACTCCATCAGACATGGCCTGATAAAAAGCATGTTTAGTGCTGCTTGTTGTGAGTTACAGTACTAGTGTCAGCACCTGTGGCGTTAGTCCAGCCTGCCAGCAGGGTAGAGATCAAAGTCAAGGTCTGTCTGGCTTATGTCTGTTTACCTATGCTATCTCTGTTCCTCTATTATAAATACCACCACTGTTTTCTGTTCATGTTCACTGAAATATGATTCATTATTTCCTAAGCGAAAAGAGCTGGGTGTGAAATGTTTAGCCTTGCTTAATGCACTGTACTATCAAGCCTATGTATATTTCATATGTGTTGATGCATCCTGGATTACTAGAAATGCCTTGAAAGCTGCATCACAGCTGATTTTTTTTTAACTCTCCTTTAGAAATACAACATGCCACTGAAAACTGCAAGACAACAGTCGAGTTATACAC